>NC_054473.1:151138274-151378274 GCF_017639515.1 Carcharodon carcharias | reverse complement strand
AAATAGTCTCCTCAGATAATTAAAAAAAGGAAGTAAAAGCGCTTGGAAATGTAAGGACATTTCAAAACATCAGATAATAAATGCCTATATTTTACAGAGCTATAAATGTTGAATACAGATATAGTATAATAGATAAACAGGTATCTGCATCTTACTGCTGATCGGAGGCGACGTTCAATTTGCTTTCCATCTGTGTGAGCCTCAAGTTATTTTATTCTGAGAAAAGATTATAGTTGGGTCACAGAATGTACAACGTGTTTGAGGAGTCTGAATCATTGGCTGTCTTCTGTGCCTTCCATTGGCAGTGTCATGGACTCTGGTCCAGGAAGACTGAGTGATCCATTCATTTACAGGGTATATCAATGTATCTCCTTTAAGTTACAGAACTGAAATCTTTCTAATACACTTCAGCTGCTCAAGATTATAGTAAGAGTAGTCCTCTTAGGGAGGAGCAATTTTGGGATTGTCGGTGGCTCTTTTATAATTTTGGTACCATTTTCCTGCCTCTGTGGTAAGGAAATCTTATTTTTAGCAGGTTAACTTTACCCACTTGACTTCCTCACTGGTAATGTGACTTGACTTGGATAGCTGTTTTGCAGAATGACAAAGAGTGCTCCTTTATACTGTTTCTTTTGTGGACACATGGTGTTTAGAATTTTACACTTGCATATGTATGAGGTCACCTAAGTCTGCGATACAAGGACGGCTATAAGCGAGACCTCAAGTTGACTGAGATCAAAGTCAATACATGGAAAGTCCTTGCTGCTGACCACAGTGCATGGAAGCAAGCAGTCAGGAAAGGCATGGAAAAAGCAGAGGACAAAAGAAATGACCTGATGGTGGAAAAGAGGGCCAGCTGGTAGGAAAAAACATCAGTCAACTTTGGGCCAACACTATTCATCTGTGCCAATTGCGGAAGTGTCTGCCACCCACAAGTTGGTCTCCACAGTCAAACAGATGATGTTCAATCCAGAAGGCATACACCCTGGGCACAGTCCATCGTCTTGTGAGACAGATGGATGCCATGTATGATTGGTGCATGCCAGCAGTGGCTCAGCACTCTCTGAGTCAGAAGATTGTGGGTTCAAATTCTACTCCAGACATTTAAACATAAAATCTCGGTCCACACTCTGAGTACATGACTGAGAGAGCACTGCACTGTCAGAAGTGCTGTCTTTCTGATGAGACTTTAAACTGAGGTCCTGCTGTCCTCTTTGGTGGACATAAATTGTCCAGTGACACTATTTTGAAGAACAGCAGGGGAGTTCTCCCTGGTGTGCTGACCCTCAACTAACATCACTGCAATAAATTAGATTATTGGTCATTATTACATTGCATTTGTGGCACTTTGCTGTGCACAAAATTGGCTGCTCCATTTTCTATATTAAAATAGTGGCTACACTTTAAAAGTACTTCACTAGCTTTAACGCATTTTGGGACAACCTGAGATAATGAAAGATCCTTTATAATTCCAATGATATAATTATCATTCCTTCTTTAGAATTCTAGCAGAAACATGAGAACATCCTTTAGACAGGAAAGCATTAGTTTGTGATTTTTCCAGTATTTGGTGGAATTAATGATTGAATTGTTACTATTTTCTGTACTCTCTATACAGTGGCATGTTGCAATGGAAAATAAAAGAAATCTCGTAATGTGTGACATAAATCTATGTAAGGAAACAAAATAAAGTATTCTGCTTGGTGATTTCTTTTAACTTGATGAATATAGATTGTTGATATATTTAGTTATTTAAAGTAGGGAGAAACAGTGTGCTATATAACACTGTTTATACAACAGGTATTTAGTTATGTACCATCACATGAAACAAGGTTTAATTCTGCAATATTGATATCATGCTGATCACTTCAGGTAAGAACTTTGGCTAGGATTTTCCAGTCCCGCCCACAGCAGGAATCATCACAGGTGGGATGGAAAATTTGATGGGTCAGCCAAAGGTTCGTTGACTTCCGGCAGGACCTTCTGGTCTCGCAACAGGCAGGACCAGAAAATCCTATCCATTGAAACCAATACTATCTTAACCTCAGGAGTAACAAATTAAGCATTGAGACATGAATATATCCACCCGTTCCCAACTACAGGGATCATTGATCTGTAATCTGCTTTCCTGTGTTTTATGTTGTGTCCTCATAACAACAGTAATCGTTCAACAAGCCTCTCCCATCCTAGAAATTCAATGGGGAAAAAATTGCATTAGGCCCAAATAATCATTAACTCCTACCCATTTATACCAATGCAGGCAGTGCACAAACTTTATGTTGCCTGCTTATTTAGATGATACTGATGGGAATGACTTAGCAGAGCCCATTAAGCACCTACACAAGTTAAAGTCAGCTTGCACTTCTTAAAGGTGAGGCCTCAGTTGCTGAAGTTGATTACAAAAGAATCTCTAAACAGAAAGAAGAGTTGAAATGGTGCAACAAGGCAGAAAGCATGCCCCAAAATTCTCTGGTGCAGCACTGGAGGTCTTAGTGCAAGAGATAGATTGGAGCGTAGAGGTCCTCTTCCCTCAATGGGCCAGGCTCATGATCAAAACACAGTGAGAGCAGATAGCCATTGCAGTCAATGCCAGGAGTCTAGCCCCAAGGACTTTTGATGCAATGCAGGAATTATTTTAATGACCTTTAATGGTCAAGGTCAGTGAATGCATCTTCAAATGCCATATCCTTACAAATGAACCACTAGCAAGGAAGATGCCAGAAATGTGTGGATATACATAACTGGAATGACTGAACATCCTGGGTATCTTCTCTTGAAAAAAGAAGGATGAGGGGTGACCTAATAGAGGTCCTTAAAATTATGAGCGGTTTTGATAGAGTGGATGCAGAGAGAATGTTTGCATATGTGGGGAAGAACATAACTAGGGGCCATCAATATATGACAGTCGCCATGAAATCCAATAGACCATTCAAAAGAAACAAAGAATGGCACGAACGTGAAAACCACTACCACAGGGAATGGTTAAGGTAAAGAGTATGGATGCATTTAAAGGGAAATTAGACAAGCATATGACAGATGACAGATTAAAAACAGGAAAGTTGGAACGAGGCTTGAGTGAAGCATAAACACTGGCATGGACCAGTTGGGCTAGATGGTCTATTTCGGTGCTGTATATCCTATGTAATCATGTAGCCTCACACACTGCTCAATGTACCACACTCCCAAACCAGCAATCTCTTTTTTTTTCTTTTGTTCACAGGATGTGGGTATCGCTGGCTAGGCCAGCATTTATTGCCCATCCCTAATTGCCCTTGTTCAGAGGGCATTTAAGAGTCAACCATATTATTGTGGATCTGGAGTCACATCAAGGCCAGACCAGATAAGGACACTTGCTTCTCTCTTGTAGGACAAGGTGGTGTAGAACCACAAGCAATAGCAGCTGAGTGGCACTGGGAGAGAGGCACAGCTGCATGTCCTCAATAGAGTAGACATTAGTCACTATCATTGGAGTGTTCAGTGCCTAAGTTGTGGCCAGTGGTAGGGTTGAAAGCATTGAAGACAACAGTATGCTCAGACTTAATCCCCTTTTCATTTCCCCCTCATCCCAGTCTCTTCTGAAATATAGGGCAGAATTTACTGTGCCTGCTGGCGTGAGCAGACAATGTGGCAAGAAGACTAAAAATCAGTTTCACGACATTGTGAAACCAGTTTACAATTGTTTGCTCTGCCTGTCAGTGTCAGGCCGTGTTTCCCGCCGTTGGATGTTGAGAACCTAATTGTAATACATCTGCAAATCATTATAAGCCCAGCTCGCTGGAATCATCCCCCCACGCTGATCATCCGGGCACGTCAGTGTGATTGCATGCCAACATGTTTCACAACACCATATATAAGGCATGCACTTGATGGGCTGCACCTCAAGGAAAACTCGGAGGTGAGTGCACAGAAACATTGTGCAGTGCTCGCCAGGGTCACCTGTTGGACTTCAAGATTGAGGTGTTGCACATTCAGTTGAAGGCAGTGCACAAGCACGTGCAGGATGCGGAGGAGGGAAGCAGCCATGCATTAGGGAAACCTTGTATAAAGTGACCATTACTCCGCAGCTGAGACTGTTCTAATGCAGCCACATTAATATGCTTGAAGTCAGGCCTCTAGCTTCTCTGCCCACCCAAGCAACGCATAGGCATGAAATTGCCACCAAATGCCCCTGAACTTTTCACCACTTGGCACAGACTGCAAACTAATGAGCATTTTAGTGGGCTGCAGAACAGTTGGACGACTGGACACATTGTACAATCTCCTTGCGAAAGCTGGCCATGGAGCAGTCACTGGTGGAGGTGCTCACAGCCCCTTGCAACATCATCATCCCATTTTGGAACAGTCTCCCCCATGGTTCAAGCTAACAGGGCAGCCTGGCAGCTTGGGTTAGGAGAATGCCTGCGCCTGAGCTGAGAGCACAGCATGCAGTCTAGTAGGCAAAGCTGCTGCCAATCGGTCAGATGGAGCGAGGCGGAGGTGGGTGGGGTCTCAGGCAGCCATGCAGCGCACTAAACCCTGGCCATCCAAGTTATGGCCAGCACTCTCCAGGATATGTTAAAGTTTATTCAGACTTAACCAAGAGAGGTTCTTAGAACACCCAAGCTAACACACACATCTCTCTCTTTCATCCTGCAGGAGTACACCATCAGAAGCATGGAGCCTGTTGAACTAGGTGTATGCCTTGTGGCTTACAAAGAGCGGAGACAACGGAGAAGACAGTAACGGAGACACCTGGCTGCGCAGAGCGAGGAGTAGTAGCCTCAGGAAGAAGGGATGGCTGCGGCTCCCAAAGACGCTGTTGAAGAGCCACAGCAAGCCATTGCTGTGCGGAGCCTAGCTAGACCCAAGGTCTATAGAACGCTGCTTTTCATTCCTGCAGATGGCTGAGAATCAGTGTCTCCGAAGACTGCACATGTCTAGGGAACTAGTCAGTCACATCTGCCACCAGCTGCAGGATTTGGCGCCAAGGGGACATGGAGGGCATCCACTGTCAGTGGCTGTGAAAGTGACTGCAGCGCTCAATCTTTATGCCAGTGGTTCCTTTCAGGACTCCACAGGTGACCTCTGTGGGATATCACAAGCCTCCACCCCCAAATGCATCCATGAGGTCACGGACGCCATCTTCACGAGGACACACAACTTTGTGCACTTCGTCCAGGACCAGGAAAACCTGGATGCAAGAGCGCTGGGATTTGCCCAGATCTCAGGTTTCCCACAGGTGCAGGGTGCCATCGACTGCACTCATGTGGCGCTCAGACCTCCGTCACAACAAGAGGTCAATTATGTCAACCACAAGAGCTTCTATTCACTGAATGATCAGCTAGTGTGCAACCACCACAAACGCATCCTGCGGTTTCCAGGGATTGTCCATGACTACTACATTCCCACTTGGTCTCAGATCCTTGATGTCTTCCAGGGTCCACAGAAGCTGCTGAGATGGCTCCTTGTGGCAGAGGATGTGGCTGATGACACCCATGCGGTGGCAGAGCGAAGGTGTAACAAGACTCATGCTGCTCTCGCAACTTAATGGAGCAATGCACGGCCCTGCAATATAGTCCACAGAGGGTGTCACGCATCATCAATGCCTGCTGCGCCCTTTACAAACTGACACTGCAATGGGGAGAGGAGCTGGCCGAGGAAGAGATGGAGGAGTTACACATCTCCTCCAATGAGGAGGATGTCGATGGGGATGAGGGTGAGGATGATGGCAATGAGGCCATCGCACTGGCCAGGCGAGGCAGGCGTGCTCGGGAGGCCCTCATAGCTGCTAGATTTGTGGAGGATGATGACAACATGCAGTGAGGAGACACCATAGGTCCTCACATTGCATCTGTGAATGTTTGACTCCAGTCTGGCTGGTGGCAGCGCACATACCATACCATAAGGCTCCTGTCATGGAGATGCTCTAATAGTTGTCCGATTCTATGGGGATGATGACAAAATGCAGTGAAGACATTCCATTGATCTTCACATTGCCTCTGTGAATGTCTGAATCCTGTCTGTCTGAAGGCAGCTTTTTGCACTCTGTGACCAGGGTCATATCATGGAGACGTAGCTGTGAAACTTTAAATACACCTGATCCTTTGTCAACCTTCAGAACCTGACCCCTTCAGGAGCATAGCATCACTGGTCACAGATGCTGAACAGATGGGGGCCAGCCCCACCTCAAAAGGTGCTGAGAACACACAGAGAGAATGATGGAACTGTGTGACGCCTGCCCACTACATTCTGGCAGCAATGACAAACTCCATCGGTGCAGGGATCACTAATGTGTCCAGGGAGTGTGAAGCCGGACAATCACTTTGCTCTGAAGGCTGCACAAAGCACAGGGAAGAAGCCCTGAACTGAGACACCTGCCTTTATCTTGTACAGGAACCTAGGTTTCACATCTGAGTGACACGAACACCGTTCATCAGAACAAGGAGCTGTAGGCAGGGAGACATCCTTGGGAGTTTATTTACAATCATGAATATTACGTACAAGTGATTAACAGCCATGCCCAGTCTGTGCAACTATATCTTCTTAACCCCGCAGGAGTTGGCGCGTCGCGCGTCTGTGAGTGTCCAGGTCGCAGCCGATGTCATCCAAGACCTGAGAACGGTCGTGCTCTGACCCGATGTAATTTTAGGTCTCGAGGTGGCCCAGGTGCGTGGTGGTCTTCCGTCTGAGCGTTCCCCTGTTCGGACAGAATTCCACATTGGCCCCAAGCCCCGAACCCTCCCTCGGGTGCTGGTGCCCCGCAATATGAGCCGCCTCGGGGACATGCCCTCCGTGCCTTTTGGCACGGCAAAGAGGAGCTTTTTGTACGGACTGCTGCTGCACACCTTCCATTTTCTCGCCCTTGTCCACTGCCCAGACACACCCTGGCATGCCTTGTTGCCGTCCGGCGGCGGAGGCCCCCGATGGGAGGCCCTCTACGGAGGTGTCCTCCCCCTTTCTATCGGGGACCTGGGTTGAAGGGTGTTGCATGCAGCAGTCCCCTATAATAGGAGAATGCATAGGTTCACGGACTCTCAGGACACATACCCTTTTTGCGGTCTTGTGGAGTCCGTGGACCATGCATATATAGGGTGTGGTAGGCTGCACTCCCTTTTTAGTTATTTGAAAAACCTTTTATTGATGTTTTGTTTGCACTTCAGCCCCACGCTCCTGATCTATAGACACCCGGTGCGGAAGGGGGTCGGGAAGGAGGAGGACCTCCTCGTGAACCTGCTCCTGGGCCTGGCCAAGTTGGCCATTAACAGGTCCAGGCAGCGGGCGATCAACAGGGGAGTCCCGCCCGATTGTTTGTCCCGCTTCCGTGGCTACGTTCGCGGCCGGTTGTCCCTGGAGAGGGAGCACGCGGTGTCTGCTGGCACTCTCGAGGCCTTCCGTGCCCGGTGGGCACCGCGGGGACTGGGGTGTTTTGTTGACCACTTTAATCACATTTTGACTTTAAGTTTGTAAGTTTCCTTTAAACTTTGTTCTTGGTTTTACAGCTGACCTGAATTAGGGGCTGAGCCTGATTTATTCCAATTTTGTTGATTTGGTTTTCATTTAAAAGATTATCAAGAGTTCATCTTCTTAACGATCTCGTGGAGGCAATTGTGGATTCAGTTTGTTGCTTGACACTGAGGAGAGAAGGTGTGTGTTGTTGGTGCTCTTCAGTGTTTCTGTGACTGATACTACGGCTGCTGCTTTGGGGTTGCTGCTTCTGCTGCTGTTGCTGCTTCTGCTCCAGTGCTGCTGCTGCTGCTGCCTTGACTCTATGGTGTCAAAGGAGAGAGAGGGAGAGAGGAACAACTGCTGCTGCTGCTTTGGGGTTGTTGCTTCTGTTGCTGTTGCTGCTTCTGCTGCTGCTCCTCCAGTGCTGCTGCTGCTGCCTTGCCCCTGTGGTGCCAAAGGAGAGAGAGGGAGAGAAGAGAACAGTTGCTGCTGTTGCTACAGGACAGGAAGGCCAGGAAGCCAGGACGGAGTTGAAAAACAACATCCTAGGTGGGTGTCTGAACTGTGTATTTTTGTTTAAGGTGGGGGCAATCAAGGACTGTGTTTTGTAGGGGGAGGCAAGAAGACTGCCAGAGGGGCTGGGGAAGGAAGAGAGGGAGGGTGTGTGTGTGTGTGCTGAAACCATCTTTCTGCCACCCCTCCCCCAACCCAACCCTTTTCCCGGTAAGGCCAGCAGTAGCTGGTGAAGACATCGCCTCCCCCTGCCTGAAGAACATCAGGCCCCCACCCACCGTCCATCCACCATCGAGGACACCCACACAAAATGGCCAATCCTTCCCAGGGTGGGCGTGGCTCTGGCCCTAAGGCCAATTCACCATCGCCTGTGGCCGGGCCCTCGAGGGCTAATGTGGAGGCGGTTTTGTCACCGGTGGCAGGGCCTCAAAAAAAGAAAACCTATGCGGGGGTGGCTGCTTCTGCAGCTCCAGCTGCTCCTGCTGCCCTGTCACCAGTCCGCCTCCTCACAAGGGCCCTTGGGATAAAGAGCAACGCTCACCCTGAAATGACAATAGAGGCCTGCGTAAAGGCTATGGCTGGGGTCGAAGGCCCCTCAGCCATTGTCGCGGCCTCTAAAATGTATGGGAAGGCCATATTCTTCTTGAGGTCCGAGCGGGCGGTGCACCTCGCCCTGCAAAAAGGACTCACTGTGGGCGGGACTTTTCTGGCGGTGGATCCCCTTGAGGCCACCGCCCAGAGAATTATTATTTCGAACATCCCGCCCTTTCTATCCAGTGAGCTCCTCCTCCCCCACCTTAATAAACTGGGGGAGGTCAGGTCGGGGGTTGCACCAATCCCGCTCGGCCTCAAAAACTCGGCCCTCCGCCATGTGTACTCCTTCTGGCGCCAGGTATTTGTCCGCTTGGCCCAGGAGGAGTGCCTGGAGGGGGCCTTTACAATCAATTTTGAGGGGACCGCCTATCGGGTCTTCTGGACCGTGGAGGGCGTGCGGTGCCATGCTTGTAAGGAGGCGGGGCATGTGAGGAAGAACTGCCCCGCCTACAAGGCCACAAGCCCCACCCAAGTGACCGCGGCTGGCACTGCCCCTCCTCCCCCCGCCACCACTCCATCTCCCTCCCCGCAAGGGGAGGCGACGCCGGCAGCCACTGCCATCTCGGCTGCCGGTGAGGCGGGGGGAGAGCCCCCGCGCCGTAAGAAGGCGCGGAGGAAGACCTGAAACTTGGAGGTGGCCCCTGAAACGCCCCAAAACCGCCAAACCCCCCAAACACCTGCAAGCACCGGCTCGGTGGAAAATATAACATCCGGCCCCGGCGTCGTGTCCGCGTGTGCTCCCGGGCCCATGGGCGCTAAGGTGCCGAGTGCTGGGCCCGGCGTCGTCCCTGCGTGTGCTCCCGGGGCCGGCGGGGAAAAGACGCGGGACCCCGAGCTGGTTATAGAGAAACCCAAACCCCAGAGGGTGGAGTGTCCGGGAAGGCTGGACAAGGAGGAGGGGGCCTCAGAGATGGAGGTCTCTCTAGCCCCCAGCCTGACCCAGAAGAGACGTCATCCTTCGGAGGAGTAAGTGGGCGACACCCAAACTGAAGAAGTTGGGTGTGTCCCTTCCCCCGATGAAGAGGTGGTGGCGTCTCCACCAAGTAAAACCTCGCCCTGCCCTCTGGGGGAATCCAAAACCACTACCCCCACACCAAACACTGTTCCCCCGGTCAACCTGCTGCAGTCCCCTGAACAGGGCCCCTCGGGGGTCACTGAGGGCACCTCCGTTGAGGAGGTGCCCGACTCGGACACACTCAATACCCCCGAAGTACCTTCTGGCTCGTCGGGAGACTGTAGCTCTGAAAATTTAACAAATGTTAACGGCTCATTGGGTGGCAGTGAGAAGGAGGGCCTTCCCGCTTCCTCCCAAACCTTAGCACCGGGCGTTTTTTTTTTAGGTCAGGAGCTTGTCCTGAGCTCCCCGGACGACCCGGTGCCGGGAGAAGAGCGGGCATCAGAACTGCCGCTGCCCTCTGAACCAAAACCTTTAGAGGAGACCAGAGAGGACCCCTCTGGCCATGATCCTGGGGTGGGATTGAGGTACAGGTGGAGCCAGCTGGCAGCTCCGAAGCAGCCCCCGTACTCAATGCGGGGGAGGGGTGGGAAGCTGGAGGCGACGACCCGGAGGAGGATGGGGTGTCGGTGGTGAGTGCTGGGGATTAAGCCGATTCGCTCTCAAGCGTGGCGGTGGATCCCCTGGTGCCCTCCACTGACTCCCCCCTCATCCCCCCAAGGGAACTCCAGGACTTTTTGGCGAGTCATCGCGGTCGCCGAGACAGGGTTCAGTTGGCCTTGGACCGGTGGCATTCGTTTCCGCTGGTGTTTTGGTCCACTCGCGAGGCTCTCAAGGCTCCCGAGTTGGATAGGAACGCACGGCAGAGGGCCCAAACTTTTCTCGCTGGGCTCCTGAAGGAGAGGAAGGACTAAAAAATCCTCTTCTTTTTTTATTTAAGGTGAAGGTTTGATGTACCTTTTGACAATGAAGACAACTATAGCCAGCCTCAACATCTGCGGCAGCAGGGGCACACAGCGCAGGTTCCAGAACTTCTCGGTCCTCAGGGACGGGAAGTATGCGTTGTGCTTCCTGCAAGAAACCCATACCGTTCCGGGAGACGAAGCCACGTGGCTCCTGGAGTGGCGAGGTGGGGTCTACATGAGTCACCTAGCCTCCAATTCGGGCGGGGTGGCTATCTTGTTGGCCCCGCATTTTCAGCCGGAGATCTTGGTGGTCAAGGAGCCGGTGCCAGGCCGGTTGCTGCACCTGATTGTGCGTCTGGGGGGGGGGGGGGCGGTGCTTCACTTTGTGAATGTGTACGCTCCCCTGGGCACGCAGCAGCAGGCGAGCTTCTTTGAAGAAGTGTCCACTCATCTTGGCTCCATCGACGCTGGCGAGTGCATTGTCCTCGGGGGGGATTTCAATTGCACCTCGGGGTCCGGGACCGTCATGGTACCCTGCACTGCACGCGAGGTGTGAGTAAGTTGCGGGACCTGGTCAGGTCCTTCGACTTAGTGGTCGTCTGGCGAAATCTCCATCCTGACTCCAGCTTGTTCACCTTTGTGTCACCTGGAGTCGGAGCGTCCAGACTCGACCGCCTTTACGTTTCGAAGGCGTACGTGTCCTGCGTTCCGGCTGCTTCTATACAGCAGGTTCCGTGCACGAACCACCGTCTGGTGTGGGCGGAGCTCACTTTGTTCTGTGCTCGGACGGGGTCCGCGTACTGGCATTTTAATAACCTGTTGTTGGAAGACCAGCGGTTCCTGGACTCGTTCCGTCGCTTCTGGGCCGGCTGGAGAAGGAAGCGAGGAGGCTTCCCCTCCTTGAGGCTATGGTGGGACGTGGGCAAGACTCGCGTCCGAGTTTTCTGTCAAGAGTACGCGAAGGGGTCGACAAAGAGACGCAAATCCATGGTCGAGGAGTTGGAGAAGGAGGTGCTCGACCTGGAGGCATGTCTCCATCAGCCTGATGCGGACCCGACCCTGCGGTCGGTGTACGATGAGAAGAAGGGCGCGCTGTGGGACCTGCAACTGTTCGGGTCTTGGGGCGCGTTCGTGAGGTCGCGGATCCGGTTCCTCAAGGAGATGGACTGCGGCTCCCCCTTCTTTTACTCTCTGGAAAAAAAACACGGGGTCCGTCAGCAGCTCTTTTCGCTGCTCCCTTGTCTCGGATCCGGAGGGCATCAGGGCCACCGCCCGAGATTACTACACTGCCCTGTTCTCTCCGGATCAGTCCAGCGAAGACGCTTGTAGAGTTTTGTGGGAGTACCTGCCGCAGGTCGGCCCGGAGTGCGCCGGAAAGCTTGACTCCCCTATAAGTCTGGGGGAGCTGACCGGCGCACTCGACGGTCTTTCTAGGGGCAAATCCCCGGGACTAGACAGGCTGACCATGGAGTTCTTCAGGGCGTTCTGGGACGTCTTGGGGAGCGAGTTCGCGGGGGTCCTGGGGAGAGCTTTGCGACCGGGGCGATGCCCCTTTCGTGGTGCAGGGCCGTGATTGGCCTGCTGCCGAAGAAGGGGGATCTCCGCCTTCTTAAAAACTGGCGCCCGTTCTCCCTCCTCAGCACGGACTACAAAATCTTCACCCGAGCCATGTCGTCTCGGCTTGGCACCGTGCTGGACCACATGATCCACCCTGACCAGTCCTACACCGTCCCGGACTGAACCATTTATGATAACATCCATCTGGTCTGGGACATCATCCACCATTCCCAGAGGGCTGGTCTGTCGAGCGCCTTCCTGTCTCTCGATCAGGAGAAGGCGTTCGACAGGGTGGATCACAGATACTTACTCGGAACTCTGCGAGCGTTCGGGTTCGGGACGCATTTTGTCGCCTGGATCCAACTTCTGTACACCGCTGGGGAGTGTCTAGTGAAGGTTAACGGGTCTCTGACGGCGCCCCTTCGGTTTGGGAGAGGGGTACGTCAGGGCTGCCCCCTGTCTGGCCAGTTGTATTCTATTTGCGTGGAGCCTTTCCTGCACCTCTTGCAGAGGAGGTTGTCGGGATTGGTTCTGCGCGGGCCGGGCATCGGGGTGGTCCTTTCGGTTTACACCGATGACGTGCTCCTTATGTTTAGTGACCCGGCTGACCTGCGGAGGATGCGCGAGTGCCAGGAGGTCTACTCTGCCGCTTCTTCTGCCAGGATCAACTGGGGTAAATGTTCTGGACTCCTGGTCGGTCAGTGGCAGATGGATCCCCTACCCGAGGAGCTCAGGCCTTTCACCTGGAGCAGGACCAGCCTCCTCTAGCTGGGGGTCCATCTCTGCCCCGCTGAGGAATCCTGGCCAGCAAACTGGCAGGAACTGGAGACGAAAGTCACCGCTCGCCTGCGGTGCTGGACAGGACTGCTCCGAGTGCTATCTTACCGGGGTCGAGTTCTGGTCATAAACCAGCTGATCGCCGCCATGTTGTGGTATCGGCTGGTCACTTTGACCCCTCCCCCGGACTTTGTCACAAGAATCCAGAGATTGTTAGTCGACTTCTTCTGGGACAAAAGATTGCACTGGGTCGCTGCCGAGGTTCTGAGTCTCCCGCTTAGGGAGGGTGGTCAGGCGCTAGTGTGCCTACGCACACAGGTGGCGACTTTCCGCCTTCAGCCCATGCAGCGATACCTCTACGTCGAGCCTCCTCCTAGATGGTGTGCCCTGACGATGTATTTCTTCCGTCAGGTGCACGGCCTGAATTATGATGTGAAGCTCCTGTTTATAGAACAGCTGGTCCTCGGTGGCTCTTTGCAGGTGTTGCCCGTCTTTTACCAGGACCTGATCAAAGTCTGGAAAGTGGTCGCCTCGCAACGCAGCTCTCCCCCGTCAGGAGTAGTGGCTATCGTCAGAGAGCCGCTGCTCAGCAATCCGCCCCTCCGTCCTTTTCAGTGGTTGGCGGAGAGAAGGGCTGTGGCCGCAGGGGTGACCAGGAACGGGGACGTGCTGGGTGGCGGAGGACTGGGCTGGATGCTCCCGCAGGAGTTGGCGTGTCGCGCGTCTGTGAGTGTCCAGGTCGCAGCCGATGTCATCCAAGACCTAAGGACGGTCGTGCTCGGACCCGACGTTATTTTGGGTCTTGAGGTGGCCCAGGTGCGCAGTGGTCTTCGGTCTGAGTGTTCCCCTGTTCGGACAGAATTCCACATTGGCCCCAAGCCCCGAACCCTCCCTCGGGTGCTGGTGCCCCGCAGTATGAGCCGCCTCGGGGACATGCCCTCTGTGCCTTTTGGCACGGCAAAGAGGGGCTTTTTGTACGGACTGCTGCTGCACACCTTCCATTTTCTCGCCCTTGTCCGTTGCCCGGACACGTCTTGGCGTGCCTTGTTGCCATCCGGCAGCGGAGGCCCCCGATGGGAGGTCCTCTACGGAGGTATCCTCCCCCTTTCTATCGGGGACCTGGGTTGGAGGGTGTTGCATGCAGCAGTCCCCTATAATAAGAGGATGCATAGGTTCACGGACTCTCAGGACACGTGCCCTTTTTGCGGTCTTGTGGAGTCCGTGGACCATGTATATATAGGGTGTTGTAGGCTGCACTCCCTTTTTAGTTATTTGAAAAACCTTTTATTAATGTTTTGTTTGCACTTCAGCCCCACGCTCCTGATCTATGGACACCCGGTGCGGAAGGGGGTCGGGAAGGAGGAGGACCTCCTCGTGAACCTGCTCCTGGGCCTGGCCAAGTTGGCCATTAACAGGTCCAGGCAGCGGGCGATCGACGGGGAAGCCCCACCCGTTTGTTTGTCCCTCTTCCGCGGCTATGTTCGCGGCCAGATGTCCCTGGAGAGGGAGCACGCGGTGTCTGCTGGCACTCTTGAGGCCTTTCGTGCTCGGTGGGCACCTCGGGGACTGGGATGTTTTATTGACCCCTTTAATCACATTTTGTTTTGAAGTTGTAAGTTTCCTTTAAATTTTGTCTTTAGTTTTACAGCTGACCTGAATTAGGGGCTGTGCTTGATTTGTCCTCATTTTGTTGATTTTGTTGAATT
Source organism: Carcharodon carcharias (assembly GCF_017639515.1). NCBI lineage: Eukaryota > Metazoa > Chordata > Chondrichthyes > Lamniformes > Lamnidae > Carcharodon > Carcharodon carcharias. Next base: position 151,363,842 of record NC_054473.1, on the reverse strand, counting down.
GGTTTCACCCAAAAGATATCCTGATACTGAGGAGAGAAGGTGTGTGGTGTTGGTGTTGCTGCTCCTCGGTGTTTCAACTGTTTCTGCTGCTGCTTTTGGGGTTGCTTCTGCTGTGTGCTGCTGCCCCTGCCCCTGTGGAGCAAAAGGTGAGAGAGGGAGAGAAGAAGAACAGCTTCTGTTGCTACAGGACAGGAAGGCCAGGAGGACAGGACTGTGTCTAAAAACAACATCCTAGGTGGGTGTCCAACATTATTGTTTGTGTAAGGTTGGGGCAATAAAGGACTGTGTTTTGTAGGGGGAGGAAAGAAGACTGCAGGAAGGATTGGGGAAGGAAGAGAGGGGTGTGTGTGTGTGTGTGTGTGGTTAAAACCACTTTTCTGCTACCCCCCCCCCCACCTGGCCCCAGCCAGCCCTTTCCCAGTAAGGCCAGCGGTGGCTGGTGAAGACATCGCCTCCCTCTGCAAGAAGATCATCAGGCCCCCACCCAACTTTCCACCTTTCACTGGAGATACCCACCTGGACTTTTCCGTTTTCCCTCCTGTGCCTCCCTGTCCTTCACTCCTCTCCCTCCTCTCCTCTCCTGTGTAAAAGAGGGGAGGTTATTCCAACCTTTCTCCCCCCCTCCCCTCCCTGGGGAGGAAATATATAATTAAAAAAAAACAAACTATATATAATATATATATATATAAAAAAACATTAATTGTTTTCATTTAAAAGATTATCAAGAGTTCATCTTCTTAACGATCTCGTGGAGGCAATTGTGGATTCAGTTTGTTGCTTGACACTGAGGAGAGAAGGTGTGTGTTGTTGGTGCTCTTCAGTGTTTCTGTGACTGATACTACGGCTGCTGCTTTGGGGTTGCTGCTTCTGCTGCTGTTGCTGCTTCTGCTTCTGCTCCAGTGCTGCTGCTGTTGCCTTGCCCCTGTGGTGCCAAAGGAGAGAGAGGGAGAGAGGAACAACTGCTGCTGCTGCTTTGGGGTTGTTGCTTCTGTTGCTGTTGCTGCTTCTGCTGCTGCTCCTCCAGTGCTGCTGCTGCTGCCTTGCCCCTGTGGTGCCAAAGGAGAGAGAGGGAGAGAAGAGAACAGTTGCTGCTGTTGCTACAGGACAGGAAGGCCAGGAGGCCAGGACTGAGTTGAAAAACAACATCCTAGGTGGGTGTCTGAACTGTGTATTTTTGTTTAAGGTGGGGGCAATTAAGGACTGTTTTGTAGGGGGAGGCAAGAAGACTGCCAGAGGGGTTGGGGAAGGAAGAGAGGGAGGGTGAGTGTGTGTGCTGAAACCATCTTTCTGCCACCCCTCCCCCAACCCAGCCCTTTTCCCCGGTAAGGCCAGCAGTAGCTGGTGAAGACATCCCCTCCCCCTGCCTGAAGAACATCAGGCCCCCACCCACTGTCCATCCACCATCGAGGACACCCACCTGGACATTTACCTCTTTCCCTCCTGTGCCTCCCTGTCTTTTACTCCTCTCCCTCCTCTCCTCTCCTGCCTAAGAGGGGAGGTTGTTTCTACCTCTCTCCCCCACCCCCTTTCCTCCCTAGGGAGGAACACTACGTATATTTTTAAAAAAATATATATATATTAAAAAATTAATAACAAAATGGCCAATCCTTCCTAGGGTGGGCGTGGCTCTGGCCCTAAGGCCAATTCACCATCGCCTGTGGCCGGGCCCTCGAGGGCTAATGTGGAGGCGGTTTTGTCACCGATGGCGGGGCCTCAAAAAAAGAAAACCTATGCGGGGGTGGCTGCTTCTGCAGCTCCAGCTGCTCCTGCTGCCCTGTCACCATTCCGCCTCCTCACCAGGGCCCTTGGGATAAAGAGCAACGCTCACCCTGAAATGACAATAGAGGCCTGCGTAAAGGCTATGGCTGGGGTCGAAGGCCCCTCAGCCTTTGTCGCGGCCTCTAAAATGTATGGGAAGGCCATATTCTTCTTGAGGTCCGAGCGGGCGGTGCACCTCGCCCTGCAAAAAGGACTCACTGTGGGCGGGACTTTTCTGGCGGTGGATCCCCTTGAGGCCACCGCCCAGAGAATTATTATTTCGAACATCGCGCCCTTTCTGTCCAGTGAGCTCCTCCTTCCCCCACCTTAATAAACTGGGGGAGGTCAGGTCGGGGGTTGCACCAATCCTGCTCGGCCTCAAAGACTCGGCCCTCCGCCATGTGTACTCCTTCTGGCGCCAGATATTTGTCCGCTTGGCCCAGGAGGAGTGCCTGGAGGGGGCCTTTACTATCGATTTTGAGGGGACCACCTATCGGGTCTTCTGGACCGTGGAGGGCGTGCGGTGCCATGCTTGTAAGGAGGCGGGGCACGTGAGGAAGAACTGCCCCGCCTCCAAGGCCACGAGCCCCACCCAAGTGGCCGCAGTTGGCACCGCCCCTCCTCCCCCCGCCACCACTCCATCTCCCTCCCCGCAAGGGGAGGCGACGCCGGCAGCCACTGCCATCTCGGCTGCCGGTGAGGCGGGGGGAGAGCCCCCGCGCCGTAAGAAGGTGCGGAGGAAGACCTGAAACTTGGAGGTGGCCCCTGAAACGCCCCAAAACGCCCAACCCCCCCAAACACCTGCAAGCACCGGCTCGGGGGAGAAAATAACATCCGGCCCCGGCGTCGTGTCCGCGTGTGCTCCCGGGCCCATGGGCGCTAAGGTGCCGAGTGCTGGGCCCGGCGTCGTCCCTACGCGTGCTCCCGGGGCCGGCGGGGAAAAGACGCGGGACCCCGAGCTGGTTATAGAGAAACCCAAACCCCAGAGGGTGGAGTGTCCGGGAGGGCTGAACAAGGAGGAGGGGGCCTCAGAGATGGAGGTCTCTCTAGCCCCCAGCCTGACCCGGAAGAGATGTCATCCTTCGGAGAAGTAAGTGGGCGACGCCCAAACTGAAGAAGTTGGGTGTGTCCCTTCCCCCGATGAAGAGGTGGTGGCTTCTCCACCAAGTAAAACCTCGCCCTGCCCTCTGGGGGAATCCAAAACCACTACCCCCACACCAAACACTGATCCCCCGGTCAACCTGCTGCAGTCCCCTGAACAGGACCCCTCGGGGGTCACTGAGGGCACCTCCCTTGAGGTGGTGCCCGACTCGGACACACTCAAAACCCCCGAAGTACCTTCTGGCTCGTCGGGGGACTGTAGCTCTGAAAATTTAACAAATGTTAACGGCTCATTGGGTGGCGGTGAGAAGGAGGGCCTTCCCGCTCCCTCCCAAACCTTAGCACCGGGCGTTCTTTTTTTAGGTCAGGAGCTTGTCCTGAGCTCCCCGGACGACCCGGTGCCGGGAGGAGAGCGGGCATCAGAACAGCCGCTGCCCTCTGAACCAAAACCTTTAGAGGAGACCAGAGAGGACCCCTCTGGCCTTGATCCTGGGGTGGGATCGAGGTACAGGTGGAGCCAGCTGGCAGCTCCGAAGCAGCCCCCGTACTCAATGCGGGGGAGGGGTCGGAAGCTGGAGGCGACGACCCGGAGGAGGATGGGGTGTTGGTGGTGAGTGCTGGGGATTAAGCCGATTCGCTCTCAAGCGTGGCGGTGGATCCCCTGGTGCCCTCCACTGACTCCCCCCTCATCCCCCCAAGGGAACTCCAGGACTTTTTGGCGAGTCATCGCGGTCGCCGAGACAGGGTTCAGTTGGCCTTGGACCGGTGGCATTCGTTTCCGCTGTTGTTTTGGTCCACTCTCAAGGCTCTCAAGGCTCCCGAGTTGGATAGGAACGTGCGGCGGAGGGTCCAAACGTTTCTCGCTGAGCTCCTGAAGGAGAGGAAGGACTAAAAAATCCTCTTTTTTTATTTAAGGTGATGGTTTGATGTACCTTTTGACAATGAAGACAACTATAGCCAGCCTCAACATCCGCAGCAGCAGGGGCGCACTGCGCAGGTTCCAGAACTTCTCGGTCCTCAGGGACGGGAAGTATGCGTTGTGCTTCCTGCAAGAAACCCATACCGTTCCGGGAGACGAAGCCACGTGGCTCCTGGAGTGGCGAGGGGGGGTCTACATGAGTCACCTAGCCTCCAATTCGGGCGGGGTGGCTATCTTGTTGGCCCCGCATTTTCAGCCAGAGATCTTGGTGGTCAAGGAGCCGGTGCCAGGCCGGTTGCTGCACCTGACTGTGCATCTATGCGGGGGCGGTGCTTCACTTTGTGAATGTGTACGCTCCCCTGGGCACGCAGCAGCAAGCGAGCTTCTTTGAAGAAGTGTCCACTCATCTCGGCTCCATCGACGCTGGCAAGTGCATCGTCCTCGGGGGAGATTTCAATTGCACCCTCGGGGTCCAGGACCGTCATGGTACCCCGCACTGCACGCAAGGTGTGAGTAAGTTGCGGGACCTGGTCAGGTCCTTCGACTTAGTGGTCATCTGGCGAAATCTCCATCCTGACTCCAGCGTGTTCACCTTTGTGTCACCTGGAGTCGGAGCGTCCAGACTCGACCGCCTTTACGTTTCGAAGGCGTACGTGTCCTGCGTTCCGGCTGCTTCTATACAGCAGGTTCCGTGCACGGACCACCGTCTGGTGTGGGCGGAGCTCACTTTGTTCTGCGCTCGGATGGGGTCCGCGTACTGGCATTTTAATAACCTGTTGTTGGAAGACCAGCGGTTCCTGTACTCGTTCAGTCGCTTCTGGGCCGGCTGGAGAAGGAAGCGGGGAGGCCTCCCCTCCTTGAGGCTATGGTGGGACGTGGGCAAGACTCACGTCCGAGTTTTCTGTCAAGAGTACCCGAAGGGGTCGGCAAAGAGACGCAAATCCATGGTCGAGGAGTTGGAGAAGGACGTGCTCGACCTGGAGGCACGTCTCCGTCAGCCTGATGCGGACCCGACCCTGCGGCCGGTGTACGATGAGAAGAAGGGCGCGCTGTGGGACCTGCAACTGTTCGGGTCTCTGGGCGCGTTCGTGAGGTCGCGGATCCGGTTCCTCAAGGAGATGGACTGCGGCTCGCCCTTTTTCTACTCGCTGGAAAAAAAACACTGGGTCCGTCAGCAGCTCTTTACGCTGCTGGCCGACAACGGATCCCTTGTCTCGGATCCGGAGGGCATCAGGGCCACCGCCCGAGATTACTACACTGCCCTGTTCTCTCCGGATCAGTCCAGCGAAGACGCTTGTAGAGTTTTGTAGGAGTACCTGCCGCAGGTCGGCCCGGAGTGCGCCGGAAAGCTTGACTCCCCTATAAGTCTGGGGGAGCTGACCGGCGTACTGGACGGTCTTTCTAGGGGCAAATCCCCGGGACTAGACGGGCTGACCGTGGAGTTCTTCAGGGTGTTCTGGGTCGTCTAGGGGAGCGACTTCGGGGGGGTCCTGGGGGAGAGCATTGCTACCGGGGAGATGCCCCTGTCGTGGCGCAGGGCCGTGATTGCCCTGCTGCCGAAGAAGGGGGATCTCCGCCTTCTTAAAAACTGGCGCCCGGTCTCCCTCCTCAGCACGGACTACAAAATCTTCACCCGAGCCATGTCGTCTCGGCTCGGCACCGTGCTGGACCACATGATCCACCCTGACCAGTCCTACACCGTCCCGGACTGAACCATTTATGATAACATCCATCTGGTCTGGGACATCATCCACCATTCCCAGAGGGCTGGTCTGTCGAGCGCCTTCCTGTCTCTCGATCAGGAGAAGGCGTTCGACAGGGTGGATCACAGATACTTACTCGGAACTCTGTGAGCGTTCGGGTTCGGGACGCATTTTGTCGCCCGGATCCAACTTCTGTACACCGCCGCGGAGTGTCTAGTGAAGGTTAACGGGTCCCTGACGGCGCCCCTTCGGTTTGGGAGAGGGGTACGTCAGGGCTGCCCCCTGTCTGGCCAGTTGTATTCTATTTGCGTGGAGCCTTTCCTGCGCCTCTTGCAGAGGAGGTTGTCGGGATTGGTTCTGCGCGGGCCGGGCATCGGGGTGGTCCTTTCGGTTTACGCCGATGACGTGCTCCTTATGTTTAGTGACCCGGCTGACCTGCGGAGGATGCGCGAGTGCCAGGAGGTCTACTCTGCCGCTTCTTCTGCCAGGATCAACTGGGGTAAATGTTCTGGACTCCTGGTCGGTCAGTGGCAGATGGATCCCCTACCTGAGGAGCTCAGGCCTTTCACCTGGAGCAGGACCAGCCTCCTCTACCTGGGGGTCCATCTCTGCCCCGCTGAGGAATCCTGGCCAGCAAACTGGCAGGAACTGGAGACGAAAGTCACCGCTCGCCTGCAGTGCTGGACAGGACTGCTCCGAGTGCTATCTTACCGAGGTTGAGTTCTGGTCATAAACCAGCTGATCGCCGCCATGTTGTGGTATCGGCTGGTCACTTTGACCCCTCCCCCGGACTTTGTCACAAGAATCCAGAGATTGTTAGTCGACTTCTTCTGGGAGAATAGATTGCACTGGGTCGCTGCCGAGGTTCTGAGTCTCCCGCTTAGGGAGGGTGGTCAGGCGCTAGTGTGCCTACGCACACAGGTGGCGACTTTCCGCCTTCAGACCCTGAAGGCGATACCTCTACGTTGAGCCTCCTCCTAGATGGTGTGCCCTGACGACGTATTTCTTCCGTCAGGTGCACGGCCTGAATTATGATGTGCAGCTCCTGTTTATAGAACAGCTGGGCCTCGGTGGCTCCTTGCAGGCGTTGCCCGTCTTTTACCAGGACCTCATCAAAGTCTGGAAAGTGGTCGCCTCGCGACGCAGCTCTCCCCCGTCAGGAGGAGCGGCTATCGTCAGAGAGCCGCTGCTCAGGAATCCGCCCCTCCGTCCTTTTCGGTGGTTGGCGGAGAGAAGGGCTGTGGCCGCAGGGGTGAACAGAATCGGGGACGTGCTGGGTGGCGGAGGACTGGGGTGGATGCTCCCGCAGGAGTTGGCGTGTCGCGCATCTGAGTGTCCAGGTCGCAGCCGATGCCATCCAAGACCTAAGGACGGTGGTGCTCGGACCCGATGTAATTTTAGGTCGTGAGGTGGCCCAGGTGCGCAGTGGTCTTCCGTCTGAATGTTCCCCTGTTCAGACAGAATTCCACATTGACCCCAAGCCCCGAACCCTCCCTCGGGTGCTGGTGCCCCGCAATATGAGCGCCTCTGGGACATGCCCTCTGTGCCTTTTGGCACGGCAAAGAGGAGCTTTTTGTATGGACTGCTGCTGCACACATTCCATTTTCTCGCCCTTGTCCGCCGCCCGGACACACCCTGGCGTGCCTTGTTGCCGTCCGGCGGCGGAGGCCCCCGATGGGAGGCCCTCTACGGAGGTGTCTTCCCCCTTTCTATCGGGGACCTGGGTTGGAGGGTGATGCATGCAGCAGTCCCCTATAATAGGATGCATAGGTTCACGGACTCTCAGGACACGTGCCCTTTTTGCGGTCTTGTGGAGTCCGTGGACCATGTATATATAGGGTGTTGTAGGCTGCACTCCCTTTTTAGTTATTTGAAAAACCTTTTATTGATGTTTTGCTTGCACTTCAGCCCCACGCTCCTGATCTATGGGCACCCGGTGCGGAAGGGGGTCGGGAAGGAGGAGGACCTCCTCGTGAACCTGCTCCTGGGCCTGGCCAAGTTGGCCATTAACAGGTTCAGGCAGCGGGCGATCGGGGGAGTCCAGCCCGATTGTTTGTCCCTCTTCCGCGGCTACGTTCGCTGCCGGATGTCCCTGGAGAGGGAGCACGCGGTGTCTGCTGACACACTCGAGGCCTTCCGTGTTCGGTGGACACCGCGCGGACTGGGGTGTTTTGTTGACCCCTTTAATCACATTTTGATTTAAAGTTTGTAAGGTTCCTTTAAATTTTTGTCCTTGGTTTTACAGCTGACCTGAATTAGGGGCTGTTCCTGATTTATCCCAATTTTGTTGATTTGGTTTAATTGTTTTCATTTAAAAGATTATCAAGAGTTCAAATCTCACAATGGCAAACTATGAAACTATGTAACTTCATCTGAAACAGATGGAAACGGGTTTGTACTCGAAAGAGTTACATCTTCTTAACCCGTTCCTTCGGCTGAACACGTGATTTCTCTGGCAAATCATAAGATGAAGGTGCACGCGGCAACCCCCCCAGTGCTCCCGTGCGTGTGCGTCCTTTGCAATGACGGTACCGATAGAATAATCCTAGGCCTGGCCAAGTTGACCATTAACAAGTCCAGGCAGCGGGCGATCGATGGGGCAGTCCCACCCGATTGTTTGTCCCTCTTCTGTGGCTACATTCGCGGCCGGGTGTCCTTGGAGAGGGAGCACGTGGTGTCTGCCGGCACTCTCGAGGCCTTCCGTGCTCGGTGGGCACCGCAGGGACTGGGATGTTTTGTTGACCCCCTTAATCACATTTTGGTTTAAAGTTTGTAAGTTTCCTTTAAACTTTGTTCTTAGTTCTACAGCTGACCTGAATTAGGGGCTGTGCTTGATTTATCCCAATTTTGTTAATTTAGTTTGATTGTTTGACTCAAGAAAGAGTTACATCTTAACCCGTTCCTTCGGCTGAACACACGATTTCTCTGGCAAATCATAAGACAAAGTTGCACACGGCAACCCCCCCAGTGCTCCCGTGCATGTGCGTCCTTCGCAATGACGGTACCGATAGAATAATCCTGGGCCTGGCCAAGTTGACCATTAACAGGTCCAGGCTGTGGGCATTCGAGGAGGGAGTACCGCTCGACTGTTTGTCCCTCTTCTGCGGCTACGTTCGCGGCCGGGTGTCCCTGGAGAGGGAGCACGCGCTGTCTGCTGGCACTTTCAAGGCCTTCCATGCTCGGTGGGCACCACAGGGACTGGGGTGTTTTATTGACCCCTTTGATCACATTTTGGTTTAAAGTTTGTAAGTTTCCTTTAAACTTTGTCCTTGGTTTTACAGCTGACCTGACTTAGGGGCTGTGCTTGATTTATCCTTTATTTTGTTAATTTAGTATAATTGGTTTAACTCCAAAAGAGTTACATCTTCTTAACCCTGCTGCTATGTCTTGGTGCTCCTCTGTGATCCACAACGGAGGTGAAGACAGCCTGCTCAGTGCTAAGCCCTGTCTGTGATGACCTTGGCAGGCGTCCTTTGGACGGCTGAGACCTGGAGGGCCCCGGCCTGCTTTCGGGGTCCTGCTGTGTGGCAGTGGCACCCTCCTTGGCCTGTAGAGTTGGAGCAGCTGGGGTCATAGGAAGATGGGATTTGGATGGGCCAGACACTCTGAGTCATCTGGGTGGATGACGACCAGGGTGTGTACCTGCTGATCCTCCTCCCTATGGATGCCCAAGGATCCCTGGCTGACTCCATGAGGAGAAGGGGTAGCTGGAGTGAGATCGAGCTTCCCTGCACCCCTCTCTTGTTGACACATTTGGAAACCAGCTATGGCGTCAGTGATGGAGTTCAAGCTGTGCAGCAGTGCAGGACCAATGTCCTGGACCAAGGTCTCCAATAGCGGCTGCCATCTTACCAGTGTTCACCTTGGTGCATTGACATGCTGCTGCTATCACCTCAGCAGGATGGACTCCTCCATCGTGCCTTGCAATCTGAGGATTGCAGCAGACATCCATTCCTGATCTTCCCGAGTCTGCCTTTGCAATTCCAGCAACTGGGATATGGCCGAGTCCAGAGGCTCACCATCTGACTCAGATTCAGCAGGTTTTTGGTCTCCAGCAGTCCTCCGAGAGCCAGGTCCCTGGGAAGTCCCCATTGCTGCCTGCTGTGGATCAGACAGTGTGATGTGCTCACCAGATTGTGATCCCAAGGCTACTCTAAAGCTAGGTCCTACCGAGGTGTGTTTCACTGCACTGGTGGAGGGTGTGGGTGAGTGCTGTGACGGGACCTCAGGGAGGGTGCCTCCAGATTCCTCTTCAGAGGTTTCTTTGGGGCTTGATTGGAAGCCCTGGGTCATGGACTCTGTCGGCTGTTTGGCAGATATGCCTGCAAAAGCAAGGTGAAATACTTAATGCCTGGCAGCAGCCTGTGAAAGAGGACACATCACTCACAGCATGGTTGTCTGATGGATCTTACACCGCTGGATCCTTACTTGATAGAGCACTGCCAACCTCACCGTCAGCACACGAACAATACTGTGCATGCCTTAGAGGGCAGTTCAGAGGCATGATTGACCGTGGTGAGACACTGGGCCCAAGTGGCCTGCAGGTCAGGGAAGGGGGAAAGGATAGCACAGGTGCAAGGTCACTGAATGATCAGAGTGTTACAGAGGACACTGATAGGGAATTCAATGGACTGGTGTACAGAAAAATGTTGAGAGATAAGGACAGTTAAGTGCTTGGCGCTTTAGCAGGCCAGCCAGAAAGTCTGCGGTCACTGTCAAGGCTCCAACTTTGCACAGGGCTTTGCACAGAGCTTGGAGCTGATCCTTTCCAGCCTGGAAGTTATGGCCAACTCCAAAAGAGCACTTATAGACTCAGCCATGATGCAGCACCTGATGGCCAATGCCTAGCTTCCATTGCAGCACAAGAAGAAGCCACCCAATTGCTGCAGTGGAAGCTCAGACTGAGTCAACAAACATTGAGAGGAATCATCCCAGGTTTGCACAAAGATTAGTAGCCGGTGGGAAAGAAGTTGTTTTAGCCGTCGGCAGCAATGGTGGGTTTTTTGCACCATATCATCGCATTCCCACTTCATTAATTATGCAGAAACAAGAAAAGCGCTGCCTCGCTGACGGCTGGCCTCCAATTTTCCCACCACGCCGTTACCTCGCTACCGCCTCATGCTGGGCACCATATTTAAACTGCAGCCGCACACACACTTCTCAATGCTTGCAGCCCAGGATGGTCCAGTGAAGACATGGCCCCAAAAGCCAAGAAAAGTGCAGCCTCCCAATTCAGTGACACATTCAGAGACCCGCCATGATGTCCTCAACACCAGGTCTGGCTGCAGGAGGCCCATCAGTCTCACCACTCCGACTTGGGAGGCAGAGGTGGTCAGTGCCAATGCTTCACACAAGAGATTGGCCATCCAGTGCAGAAAAGGATGAGTGATTTCATCCATGCCTCACACACTGACAAGGCCATTACACATTCACTGGTATCTCACTTGCTACCAGCTCAAGGGACATCGCCACTCACTCTCTCTCACAGACCCTCGGTCTCCATCTGGCCTCATCTCCTCTGGATACTGCCTCCTCAGCTCTCACCATCTTGAGGCCACTGGCACAGATCAACAAGTGCCCCCCCCCACCCCCCCCACCCCCCACACACCCTGGTCTACCTCCCCCTTCCCCATTACTGCTCTCACCCTGTAGCCTCTTTCTTTGCCTGAGCCACTTCTCCCACTTCCCAAAGCAAGTCCTGGCCCTGCAGCTGTTGAAAAGCCACCATCACCTTATGGCTGGTCCAATAGGTAGAGACCTGCGCATTAGCCCCTAAAAGTGATGCGATGCTGCCTGCAAAGCCTGGTGCTGATGACTGCGAGTGCTGCCCAAAGCAAGGTAGGCAAACAAACCTCGAAGTCCCGAGTGAAGTGCAGCTCACTGGGTGCATGTCGCTTATGTACAGTTGTGAAACACATCGGTATGGTGTGCTCAGATGATCCAGCATGGGGAGATGATTCTGGTGAGCAGAGCTTATAATGAAATGCTAAAGTATTGAAATTAGGTTCTGACATGTGGTGGTGGGAAATATGGCCCACCATTATTGGGTGGAGCAGACAAACGCAAACTGGCTTCACGATGGCTTAAAACTAATTTTTGGCCTTCTTGCCATATTACCCACTGACACCCACCATGATGGCCACTGCCAATGGGACTGGATGACTCCGCCCATCAATTTGTTGCCACCCAAGCACAGTTTACTGCCATGCAGTTTCAGACTGCTGCCATCATGGCTGTGGGTATTGGTACTCTCACAGGTGTCCAGTAATCTGTGCTCCAACAGGATTATTAAGATTCCACCTGAGGAGAGTGGCAGAGGCTCCATGGAGCACAGACCTGCTGCCCTCTCTCTTGATGGTAGCATTCATTCTCCCACCATTGTCACTTTGTTAATGCCCTTACTGTTATCTGTCAGCCAGCCCAGACTGCAGCCACCCAAATGAGTGGTGTAGTTCAAAGCCAAGCTTTTTAGACCCAGACCTGCTCCATGTCATCCTGCTGTTTTCCTCATTGAAAGTCAGCGGCCTTCCACCAGCCATGCTGCAGCCGCTGGGAAACCACTGAGTAGGAGCACTAGCACGGGCAAAGGGCACAGAGACAGGAATGAAGGAATGCACAAGGGTGATTCATTGACTTTTGTATGGAATATTGAATGATTTGCTGGACAAAGTTGGTTTGGAATGGTTGTTTTGCAATGGCTTTATTTCACCATTGTGACCAAGAGGACAATCTGATGGTTCTAACAGAGGAATGGTAAAATGTGTGACTGTTGTAAAATGAAGATTTGGGCTTGTGTTTAGTGTAACCATAATCAAATTCTGGCAATCATGGACAGCCTGGCCAGAAAGAGGATGCTCTGGTTCCTCCTCTCCTCCTCCTTCTTCTCCTCCTCCTCCTTTTCCTCTTGCTTCTCCTCCTCCCTTTCCTCCTGCTCCTGAGCTTCTCACCATATCCTTAGTGGTAAAAACTATGCCCTCATGATGTCACATTGTGGTGGATGCTGCGGACCACCACGAATTGGGACACATGCTCCAGTGAGTACTACAGGGTCCCGATGGTCTACTCTCTGATGCTTTGTGTGGCAGCATAGGTCTCCTTGTACAAATGTTGGCCATGTTTTGGATTGTGCAGCAGAGTCATAAGCCAAGTGTTAAGTAGATAGCTCTTGGTGCTTAGCAGGCATTCTCTGGCTTGACATGGTGGGTCAAATACTGACTGCACAGAATAAAAACATCACGACTGTTCCTCGGGTACCAGGCATTCACTGGCATGATGTGTTGCAGGTCACACACAACTACATAATCAGTAAGTTGTAAGCTTTGCAGTTCTGGAACGCAGCACCCACAAAGCCAAGCGTTCATAATTGAAGGAAACCGCAGCGTGGAAAAGAAAACTAACCTGAACTCCCGCCTCCTGGTTCATGCAGCAGTGGATGGCAAACTGGGAGCTATTACAGATGTTGCATGCTCCAGCCTGGAAGGATCTGAAAGCGAAGAAATTCAGGGCCAGGGTCAACTTCACACCCAATGACAGCACCATCCTTGTACTGCACTGAGGTTACAGCTCTGGCTGCAACAGGTGGCAGGTTCCATGAGCAGTTTCTTCATAAAATGTAGACGACATAACTTGGCAAAAGTTAAAGTGAGACAACTGGTCGCAGGAGACCTTAGCAGCTAAGACCTCTTTCTGAGCGCCCTTCTTCTCCTCCTCCCTCCGTGATCAGCTTGTCCACTTCTTTTCTGCCCCTGCTCCATCTTCCTCTCATGCTGTAGTCCAAGGGGAATAGTAACTATAACAGTCATGGCTGAGAACAAGTGGCTTGACCAGAGTCCTTGAGGTCAGAACTTTCTCCACATAGAGTATCATGCCATGTCAACTTCACCAATTTTAACCACCAAACAGAGTCAACTGAAGCAAATCAACAGCTAATCTGAAATTGGCTGATGATCCCTTTAAATTGCACTGGCTGGGAGGCATTGGTGGGAATCCTTCCTGCTGCTGAACACATGTTCAGAAGTGTTTGTTTAAGAGGGGACATTAACTGGAACATTGAGCTCCAAATTGGCTGTTCTGGTTTAAAATCAAAGGAAAAGGCTGAAGCATTCGCAGCAATCTTCAGCCAGAAGTCCCGAGTGGATGGTCCATCTCATCCTCCTCCAGAGGTCCCCAGCATCACAGATGCTAGTCTTTCAGCCAATTCAATTAATTCCATGTGATATCAAGAAATGGCTGAAGGCACTGGATGCAGCAAAGACTATGGGCCCTAAAAACATTCCGGCAATAGAACTGAAGACTTGTGCTCCAGAACTTGACACACCCCTAGCCAAGCTGTTCCAGTGCAGCTACAACACTGGCAACTACCCATCAATGTTGAAAATTGTCCAGATATGTCCTGTAGACAAAAAGCAGGATAAATCCAATCTGGACAATTACAGCCCTATCAGTCTACTCTTGATCATCAGTAAAGTGATGCAAGGGGTCATCAACAGTGCTTTCAACAGCACTTCCTTACCAATAACATGCTCACTGACACCCAGTTTGGGTTTTTCCAGGGCCACTCAGCTCCTGACCTCATTACAGCCTTGGTTCAAACATGGACAAAAGAGCTGAACTCCCGAGGTGAGGTGAAAGTGACTGCCCTTGACATCAAAGCAGCATTTGATAGAGTGTGGCATCAAGGAGCCCTAGACAAACTGGAGTCAATGGGAATCAGGAGGAAAACTCTCTGCTGGTTGGAGTCATACCTAGCACAAAGGAAGATGGTTACGGTTGTTGGAGGTCAATCGTCTCAGTCCCAGGACATCGCTGCAGGAGTTCCCCAGGGTAGTGTCCCAGGCCCAACCATCCTCAGTTGCTTTATCAATAACCTTCCTTCCATCATAAGGTCAGAAGGGGGGGTTTTCACTGATGTTCAGCACCATTCGCAAATCCATTTATGAGGAGGTAACTAGGAGTGTTGATGAGGGTAATGTATTTGATGTGGTCTACATGGACTTAGCAAGACTTTTGATAAGGTCCCTCAGGGTAGACTGGTCAAGAAAGTAAGAGCTCATGGGATCCAGAGCAAAGTGGCACATTGGATCCAAAATTGGCTGAGAAGCAGGAAGCAGAGGGTGGTGAGAGAGGGACATTTTTGTGACTGCAAGTTTGTTTCCACTAGGGTTCCACAGGGCTCGCTGCTGGGGGCCCTTGTGGTGTACGTAAATGATTTGGACTTAAATGTAGGGGGTATGATCAAGAAGTTCGCAAAATGACACGAAAATTGGGAGGGTGATAAATAGTGAGGAGGATAGCCGTAGATTGCAGGAGGATATCAATGGACTGGTCAGATGGGCAGAGTAGTGGCAAATGGAATTCAGCCCAAAAAAGTGTGAGGTAATGCACTTGGGAAGGGCTAACAAGGCAAAGGATTACATTATGAATGGTAGGACCCTGGAAAGTACTGAATATCAGAGGGACCTTGGTGTGCAAATCCATAGATCCCTAAAGGTAGCAGAGCAGGTAGATAAGGTGGTTAAGAAGGAATAAGGGATATTTTCCTTTATTAGCCAAGACATGGGGCAGAATTTTCCCATTGGCGGTGAGGGCGGGTCCCGATGTCATCACGGGCCACCGTGATATTTCGTTGGGCGGGCACGTGGTGTTCTCCAATGCGCGCCCTCCATTAATTAACGGGCCACTTAAGGCCCTTGATTCACCAATCGAAGCCAATTTTTCACCACCCGTGCAATCTTCAGGTTGGCACACGGGCACAATGGGCAGGGGATAGGAGACATTTATATAAACCTCATCCACAGACAGGATAAGAGGGCTCAGTGGGGTCACGAGTGTGCATGGTCAAGTATTGATTTTTCAAAGTTTTTGAAACTTGCCTGTGTGATCTGCAATACTTCAAAATGCATACCGGCTGCTTTGTCTGCGCTCTTAACCTTCAGGTCAGCACTCTGCATTGAAGAACCTTTTTTGGGTCTGCAGGTTTCAGGAAGCCTTCCCATAGCCTGGGAATGGGAGCTGAACTCTCCATTCAAGGCACTTCCTCTGAGGAGGAAGGGAGGGCTAGAAGGGGGATGAGGCCAGGAGTGCATATTCAGTCTCCAGGGGAGCCACCTTTGGGAGGTCAGGTGCAGGCCAACGCGTGCAGGGCCAAGAGGTAGTCCAAGGCGGAAGGGGCCGCAGAAGATGTCACTATCCTGCTTCCAGGGTATACAGGGGGCGAAGCAGCTACCTCAATATGTCTGAGGTGCAGTGCCGAAGGAGGCTCCGTTTCTCAAGAGACAGTCAAATATATCTGTCAGATGATTGGCCCTGAGATCTCCGCTAACTGTGTGGGTGGACACCCCATGCCAGTGGCTCTAAAGGTCACAGCTGCCCTCAACTTCTATGCCTCTGGCTCTTTCCAGGGCTCGGTGGGTGATCTTTGCAGAGTCTCCCAATCGGCTGTCCATACTTGTGTCAAGCAGGTTACAGACACTCTGTTCAGGCGGGCATTGACCTTCATCCACTTCCACTGGGACCAGGCAAGCCAGACAGAGTGAGCCAGAGGCTTCGCGGCGATTGCTGGCTTCCCCCACGTCCAGGGTGCAATAGACTGCACACATGTGGCCATCAAGGCACCAGCAAGTGAGCCCAGTGCCTTCATCAGCTGGAAGGGCTTCCACTCCATGAATGTGCAGATAGTGTGTGAACACAGGATGCTGATTCTACAAGTGTGTGCAAGGTACCCAGGCAGCTCCCACGACGCCAACATCCCAAGTGCTCTTCAGTGCTCCAGCCTGGCTTGATGGATGGCTGCTGGGTGAAAAGGGCTACTCCCTCAGAAGGTGGCTCATGACACCTCTCCTCCATCCAAGAACAGAAGCTGAGCAGCGGTACAATAGGAGCCAAGGCACCACAAGGGCTGTGGCGGAGGGAACCATCAGTCTTCTCAAGAAGCACTTCCGATGCCTGGACCACTCAGTGGGCGCATTCCAGTACCCCCCAGATTGTGTTTCGGTGATAGTGGTTACATGCTGCACTCTCTACAATCTTGTGCTGGAAAAGGGGGGCCGCAGTGGACGATGAAGACATCGACGCAGTGGCTGCGGCTGCACACGATGAGTCCAGCACTGCATCTGAGGATGAGCAGGCACAAGGAAATGCTGAGGGGCTAGACACTGACCTGGGACTGCTTCAGGGAGGCAGGGACATCCGGGAGGCTTTAATCCAATGAACCTTCAGCTAGCACACCACAGATGGACCTCCTGGAGAAGCCGGGGCTGTAGGCTCCATACTTGATACCTAATTGCCAAATCTTCCAGGTTAGGAACAGTAACTTAGAGCCTTGTTAATAAAGCTGAATGTCCCACAAAGCACTCCTAACATTTTTGGAAACCATACATATGCAGAAGAAAAGAGACACCCTCAACCGTGGTCACATGTCTGAATTTAACATCACAGGTAAAGAAACTTAGTGAAACAAAATGACAAATATGTTCAAATTCAAAGCAAATCATAAAGACCTCATCTCGGGCCACACAAAAGCACCAGTGATAAACCCGTGGTGTGCCTAAGGTGCCTTATGTTTACGTTTCCTGGTGCTACATCTTGGTGTTGCCCCATCACTGGAAGTGGCATCTGAGACAGCCTGCTGACTCTGTTGTCCTGTTGGCCTCGACGACCTTGGCGGTCATCCTCTGGCCCATGGAGCCTGTGCTGGCCACGCCTGGGAGGGAGCTGCCAGTTCCACAGCCGGCATCTCCCCAGTTGTCGCAGCCTCACCGGATGCTATGGTCACTGGGAGAGGGGTGGAGGAGCTGCTGCCCTCATCCGGAGCACCCTGAGAGGAGCCCACAGAGACGAACAGCAGCAGATGCGCCGATGTGAGGTCGCTTCGGACCACCCTGCTCACAGTGGATGGATGGGCACCGAGCTGAGCAAGTTGATGCCCAAGCCATCTCCCACACTGGCACTGACCAGCTGAGGTCAACGCTGATGTGAGGGCTTGCTGGTCAGAACACATCCCCAGGAAGCCCTGATGAGTCTCCTGGAGGAGGCTCTCCATGAGAGTCGCTGCTCTCTCCATGGGGGACGCATGGCGCTTGGACATGTGGCTAATTGATTCAGTGATCATCCGTGTAGACTCCTCCACCTCAGAGACCAAGCCAAGCATAGCCTCATGTATCTCCCAGATGCTCCCGCGCACCCGGCCGCATTTCCTGCACCTGCTGCATTGTGGATGACTCCAGAGACACATCATCAGGCATCAACTGAGCATATGCCTGGCCCCTGCAGTCCATGGGCACTCTCTGTCTCAGCCAGCTCCTCCGGCGATTGTGAAGTGCCCTCACCACTGTGCCCCAGGACACTAGCCAATGTTCGAACTCCTACCAAGGTGCAAGTATCTGCGCTGGTGCCTGCCTGGCAGAGATGGTGTGACTATAGTGAGCCTTCAGGCCCCTCAGGTGTGAGAGGGGGCCTCTGTTGCTCCTCCTCCCGGCCCTGCTCCGCTGATGCTGAAAGGAAGAACTAGGACATTGATCAGTTAACGTGGAGAAAATAACAAAGTGCATCCCTGTCCCCCGGATCATTAGCATTCATCCTTCCATAAGCAATGGTCAGGCCATGTTGTAAAATTAAATCACTTGACATTCAGCACTGCAATGTCTGTTGGGAGAACAATGCTGACCTCGCTGCTGGGCATAAATACCTGCCTGTGGCACCCCAGCCTCACTGACACCAGTGGACCTGGGCGCATGGCGCCTCTCCAAATCCAGGGCCTCCTGCTCAAACCAGCTGAGAATGGTTAACTGTGCCTGGCCACCGCCAGTCCTCACACACTCTGCAGCGTTATGAGCATTCTTCTCCTGAAAATGAGAGAAGAGCATTGATTAGTGCAAATTGCACATGGACTCTCTTTGTGGACGGCCCACCCCAACCAGAGTGAGACTATCAGGGCTCCAGTGCCTCCTCACCCCGCTGCTGCCGAACACTCTCACAAAGATGCTAGGCCTGTTCACCACCCCCCACCCACCCCGGCCACAAGCTGCCTACATCACATTAGGCACCACATGGTATATCCTTCCATAGCAAGGAGGCACAAGCACGTGGAGCGCAGAGGGCAGCAGATGGTTCATTGCCATGCCACCTTGAGTCTCCCCTCCCAGCATGTCATCACCCTGACTTGGACATGTCCTGGAGTTCCAGCACTGGGCCTTGGTGCAGCTCCTCCACTCATGTGGGTCTCAGTGTACCACATGCTGCGGGCGCAGAGCCTGTCTCTTCGCCACCCTTTCAGGATGACCTCGGCATGGGCAATATCTGCTGGCCCATCCAGCAAAGGGCACATGCTGTCAGTGATTCAATACAGTCATTACACTCAGACTTGGTGGCGGGGGGAGGGGGGTGCAGCAGGGTGGAAGCCGACTTGTGGGTTAAGTGACCAATACCAACATTGTCTTTACCCTTCCAGAGCACAACAAGTCATTGAAGCGCTTGCGACACTGGATCCAGGTGCACCGCACCACGTCCCGGGAGCTCACTACCTCCGCCACCACCTCCCAGGCAGGTTTCATCATGTGGGGGGGCCTCCTCTTCCCGTCCTGGGGAACCAGCACCTCTCCCCATGCTGCCACTGCCTGGAGGAGGGCAGCAAGGCAGTCACCTGAAAAACGAGGGGCACACTGGCCCCCTGCCCTACCCTGCCCCGATGGCCTACCTTCCGGACTTGCATAACCTCCATTGCCCCTCTGCAGAGCCCTTCGCCCAGCCATTGCGAACAGCCTTTACAAGGCTGCCAGGGTCTTCCTTTATACAGGCCGCTGGGTCGCCATAGGACCTGGTGGGCTGAGCCCGCCCACTGCTGCCCACCCACTCCCGCTATGCATGGGAGTCATGAAGCACGCTGGGTGGGCCTTAATTTGCCCACCCGTGAAAAATAGCGGCGCAGACCTGATCGCAAATGGTGATTGGGTCCGCACCCGACCGCGCTCACTCCCGCTTCGACCCCCGCCATCCAGAAAATTCTGCCCATGGAATACAAGAGCAGGGAGGTTATGCTGGAACTGTATAAAATGCTGGTTAGGCCACAACTGGAGTAATGTGTGCAGTTCTGGTCACCACATTATAAGAAGGATGTAATTGCACTGGAGGGGGTGCAGAGGAGATTCACCTGGATGCTGCCTGGGCTGGAAGGTCTGAGCTATGATGAAAGATTGGATAGGCTAGGGTTGTTTTCCTTGGAGCAACGAAGGTTGAGAGGGGACCTGATAAAGGTGTATAAGATTATGAGGAAGGCACTTTTTCCATTAGTAGAGAGGTCAATAATGAGGGTGCATAAATTTAAGGTAAGAGGTAGAAGGCTAAGGGGAGAGTTGAGGAGAATTTTTTCACCTAGGGGTTGATGGGAGCCTGAAACTGACTGCTGAAAGGGTGGTTGAGTCAGAAACTCTTGTACCCTTTAACAAGTATTTAGATATTCACTTGCATTGCCATAGCCTCCAAGGCTATGGGCCAAGCACTGGAAAATGGAATTAGTGTAATCAGATCTTTGTTGACCGGCACAGACAAGATGGGCCAAATGGCCTCCTTCTGTGCCGTAAACGCCTATGAGTCTATGGGCTGTATCTTCCGGTCAGTGAGCAGGGGTGGTACCGCTCAAGAGGCGTAAAACGATGCAGGGTGATGTCGGGCATGTGTCCAGATGTCACGGCGCATCATTCAGACTTTCAGTTCGGTGGGCGCACATCTGAGTCGGGTGCGCACCCGCCGACCTGTCAACGGTCTATTAAGGCCATTAACAAAGTAGTTGAACTCATTAATGGACCTGCCCGTCCAACTTTAAGGTTGGTGGGCAAGCTGGGAGCCCTGGCGGGCTTTAGAAAAAGCTGGAAACCTCATCCATGGGTGGGATGAGGTTTCATGAGGATTTAAAAATCTCTCAATATTTTAAATTAAAAGTTATGGACATGTCCCAACTCAAGTGACAGTGCCACATGAGAGGACACGGCAGGGAAATATTTTTCTCAGCTTTATTTAAAGTTTAAACTGTGAGCTGAACTCTGAGGCAGCAATTGGCCTCAGGGAGATGGGTGTGCTCTTCCTCGCGCATGTGTGAAAGAGCGCACTCCTGGATCAGGGAATTCCCCCTGCTTGCACAGGGTGTGCATAGCACTTCCTGGTGGACATCACGCTGGGCAGGCCTTAATTGGGCCACTCATGTAAAGTGGCACCAATCAGAAGTCCGCCCGCCCGCACCCGATCATGCACTTCCCCCATGACTGGGGGAAAATGTTGCCCTATGAGTCCTCAGATACTGAAGCATTCCACGTCCAAATGCAGCGAGACCTGGACAATATCCAGTCTTGGGCTGATAAGTGGTAAGTAACATTCACACAACACGAGTGCCAGGCAATGACCATCTCCAACCATTGCTCCTTGACATTCAATGGCATTTCCTTCACTGAATATCCCACTATCAACATCCTAGGGGTTACCATTGACCAGAAACTGAGCTGGACTAGTCATATAAGTACTGTGGCTACAAGAGCAGGTCAGAGGCTAGGAGCCCTAAGGTGAGTAACTCACTTCCTGACTCCCCAAAGCCTGTCCACCATCTATAAAGCACAAGTCAGGAGTGTGATGGAATACTCTCCACTTATCTGGATGAGTGCAGCTCCCACAACACTCAAGAAGCTTGACACCATCCTGGACAATGCAACCTGCTTGATTGGCACCACATCCACAAACATTCACTCCCTCTACCACTGATGCACAATGGCAGCAGCGGGTACCATCTACAAGATGCACTGCAGGAACTCACCAAGGCTTCTTAGACAGCACTTTCCAAACCCACGACCACTGCCATCTGGAAGGGCAAGGGCAGCAGATACATGGGAGCACCACAACCTGGAAGTTCCCCTCCATGCCACTTGTCATCCTGACTAGGAAATATATCACAGTTCCTTCACTGTCGCTGGGTCAAAATCCTGGAATTCCCTTCCTAACAGCACTGTGGGTGTACCTACACCACATGGACTGCAGCGCTTCAAGAAGGCAGCTCACCACCACCTTCTCATGGGCAACTAGGGATGGTCAATAAATGCTGGCCCAGCCAATGAAGCTCACATCCTATGAATGAATTTTTAAAAAGCTGACCAGCAGACCACACTGACCGGACAGCTGATTGTGCTGGCAGGAGGGTCAGTCCATTTTGAAGGCCCACCTTCATTAGCACAGTGCAGCAGGCAGAAATGGAATGCTCACAGCAGCTATAGACTGCTGCAACATCAGGTGGCTCTGCCATTCTCCAGGCCAGGGGAAGACAGCTCTTTCTGTGGAACACTGAGGAGCTCCCAGGGTCACAACGTTAAACAGACTTACCTCTGGGCACCATTTCAGCTGGACTGCCAGCTGAAACTGGATGTAGCATGAATGGAGCACTTTGTGCCATGTACTTATGGAAGTAATAGGGAAGTAATCACCACTATTTCTGAGGCTCCACCATCCTGTTTTCGCTGGTGGAAAATCTCCAGAACCTACACATGGCATCTGTACCGAATTTCAGAGGAATGAGCCACATATGGAAAAGGATTTATATCCAATGATCCAAATTTATTAAATATTTTCCTGATATTAAGAACGTGCATGAAAACACTCACCACACTCACATCTCACTAATGCTACTGCCCGGAGTAAGACGTTGTATGGTACAATGTCTACTATGGTGGATGCACGGAACATAAAATGAAATAAGGAATACTTGGGTAAACCAGGAATGTTGCTGTAACCAAGAGCTTTATAAATGAAAGAGCACATCTTGAATTTGACCAGGTTGGTATTTTTCTTACAAGAAGTTCATTAAGTTTTAAAAAATGCAATCTTGAATGTATCTCAAGTCCATTGAAGATAGCTTAGATATTGCAAAAATCAAAATGGCAGGGGCAGCCATATTGAGTTTCAGTGGACTGAGCTCACATTTTCAATAGAAAATATTGCACTGGTCATGATGAAAGGAGCACATTTTTGACTCAAGTCCAGTGAAAGATATTGAAGTTTTACAGGTGACAAAGAATAGCTCTGAGGCAAATGATTGATAGATTAGACCAAAATATAATTGTTGCCTGACTCATAGAAAGGATGTTCTATTGGAATGAGTTAGAAATTCAATGAAATCGATAAGATTTGGATGTTTGGGGGCCTCTTTCTCTATATGTTGGAATTATTCAGCTTAGAAGGAGTAACTATTACACCACATAATAAATTTTATCTGAATTTCTTGAGATTACTTCAATACAAATTAAATGGAATGATTTCACTCAATGTGATCTTTATCATACGCATTTTATAACATTTCCATTTACTTAGCAGTCAAAAACTGTAGGGGAAATTACATGTCACCACACCCAGTGGAAACTAAAGAGAGTGGGAGTTAAAATGTCAATTTCTTGTTCCATCCTTGTCCTTACAAAATCACTGCTTTGTTTAGGTGGCTGGGGAGCCTCATGCATTTATTCAGATCAGGGTCTGATGACGGCAATTTAATGACCGACTAGTCCTGCAACAGCTGCCCTGTTCAATGAAACCTTATCTGCAGGAAGTAGAAACCTGGTAAGTTTTAAACTTTCCTTCACTGAGCCAGTAGGAGCAGGTGTGCTTCAGACTCAGGAGGAAAATCTAGACCAGGAGTTCTCAACCGGGGTTCTGTACCCACTAGGGGATCAGGAGATGTGCGTGAAAGGTCTGCCAGATATAACCAGAAAACGTGTAGGGAAAGAATACAACTTGCACCCAACATTACTCCACAGAAGAAATACCCCCATCTATCTCAGTGAGCTTGCCTATCTAAATAGGTCACTGCATTCAGTAGGTAATTCATTCTGTGAAGTGTTTTGAAATGTACAGACTTCATGAAAAGGTGCTTTATACTATAAATAATGTTAATGTCACAACACAAGTTCAACAGGATGCAGACTGTCACCTAACCAAACTGCCATGGCAGACAGGCCTGAAGCTATTGGCTGTGAGGTTGTCAGTCAACATCCCCTTTCATTTTTTTGTTGTTGTGTGCAGCCTGTTCATTTCAGTGTGTGGTACCTCTAATTTTTAAATCTTAAATCTTATGACATATGCACAGCAACTTCCAGGTACCCGAGAGCGAACATTGATGTCTGAGGATGTGCATGGTTTGAGAAATGAGGGTGGGAGTGGATTGGGATATAATATATCTGATTAGTAAGTAGCCAGATGACAAAACTATTTCTTCAACATTAGGATTTTCACGATTGAAAGCTTTTTTTTGTAAATTGAGATTTTATTGGGGAAGCAAGTATATGGTGTTAGGTTGTAAGAATAGTGAATTTGATTGCTTACCATCAGCAACATAAAACAAATCTAATAATGAATACATATGTTTAATTGTATAAACACATTTTATACAGAAAAATATGTTTTAGGGCATCTGTGGAATTTTTATAAATGGAAGGGGACCTCAAAGCAGAAAAATTGAGAATCACTAGTCTAGGCCTGTCCCAGTTAAGCCCCACCCCCCTGCCTTCACTCTTTCTATCCATCAGATCGTGCCAAAAAACCAACCCAACAATTAACTTGCAGGCAGCCTCCAGCACCCGACTAGTCACTGGCAGTCGACCAGTTGCCTCTTTACAACTTTTTCACACAGGCAGCTGACTGGTAGCATGTAAGTGAGGCCCAGAAGTTAACAGTCAGGCCTTCGGCTGCCATTTCCAAGCAGCCCTCCTGTTCACATAGGCAGCTTCCCACTGAAGTCAAAATTTCCCTGTTCTATCCATGTTCTGGCTGACAACTTGAAGTAGTCTCTCAGATTACCACAGTAAAGCTCTGGACGACCAGAACAATTTTACTGGATAGAAATATAACGATTACTGAAGTGCAATAAAGTGAAGGTTTCAGGAGGTTGCCCACCTCCACCCCATAATGAAAATCCTTACTTGCAGGCACTTTCTCCCAAGGCAAGCAGACCGAGCTGAGAATTTTCCCAATTCCCACTCCTTGCCTTGAGGATGAAAATCCAGGCCCACGAGTTGCTGCAGAGGTAATAGAGACATGGGGAAAGTGGGAGATGAGGGATGGAATCTACATTATGCAAAGGGCTAGTTTGGAATGAACTTTCAATTAATATTACCAATGGCGGAAGTCTGAAGGTTTTGAAAGTGTATCTGAGAGATTAAGCCATTTGAAACTACAAACGGGTTTGTGTCAGGGGTTCACATCTAATGGCTGTTGACATCTGAATATTTAATGGTGCTTACTTTTCAGTTCCGTGATCTTTGAATGAATGTATCTACTGGTTTGCAGATGAGTGCTTCATGTTATATTTTTTGTGTTTAGATATGTTAGTGATATCTTTACTCTTTATCGATATTTCTCTCCAGAGTGCAGCACATTTTGTGCATTAAAATGCATACATTTTTGAATTGTTAGATATGTCTAACTCATTCCCTGATTTCTTCTGGTTTGTGCAAGATCATGCTCTGATAATTATCAAAAATCATTTTTATCATAAGGGAAGTGTTTTAATCCATAATTTTGTCACAATCTTGTTATGAATAGCATTTTCTGTCTTATAAATAATAAAACCAGTAAAACCGCCACATAGAAATTTGAAAATACAAATATTTTTCTTTACTCCATTAAATGTTTGACTTAAAATTACCAAAATTCAGCAATCATGCTGATCTACATTTTGCTCCATTAATTTATGGAAGTTTTACATCATTGTAAGTTTTAAAAATACCGAAGGGTTTCTTACACAGAATTATACTTAGTCTGCGCACAGCAATCCATTAGTTCACATTAAATTCATCTGCATTATATACACCTGAATAAGCTCTACACTATGCAATGAAGCAAGTCAGGAAAGCAAGTGATGATGCAGGACTTGTACATGCTAATAGTCTATTCAGTGTTTTACAAAGAAGTATGTGACTTATTTCGACAAAATATATTAATGTAAAATATATGAAAATATAAGGATTTCTTTTCTTCGACTGTCTTTCAAAAATAATGTTCAATGAAAATCTTAAATTACATTCTTTTGTATATGTTTTATAACTGTAAACTTGTACAGTTCTTAGCTACTCTGCTAGGGATGTAAAATTAATTTATAATCCAGGCCTTAGAAATGTGAAATTGCATTACATTTTTAGGACAGACAGCATCTTATAGCATTATAAAGGCTCCAGAATCAGTTACTTTTAGTTTCAAACAGATTGTCATTAATTTGGAATTTTATGCTAATTATCAATTAAAAGTAGTATAATATGAAAGATTTCCATATTTTATTAAAACCAGTCCAAAGATAAAACTGCCAAGAGCACACGGCATATTGCAAAAATGATCACCCAATCCTTACGTGTGTAAAACCAGAACTGACCAAAACCACTGAATCCAACCTGCAAAATAAATACTAACAGCCAAGAAAACAAGTAGAAGCCTGTAAAACTGACACATTTTGCTATTTCTTAATTCGGTTTACTAGCTGTACTTCTAAATCTGCCTCTGTCTCTCTGAACTCATCCCTTTGCTGGGTTAGATTCTGACAGTACAATGGTGTAAATCTAGTGAATCAGCAGCCCGTTTATATCTCTCACATTGAAGTTAACGGAAATAAAAATTGGGACAGATGTCAGACGGGCTGCCAACACACCATCACGCACTACACAGGAAGACATAAAGTCAAGGGCCAGGAATTTTAGAATGGCGGGGTTTCCCTTCCCGCCATCTGAAAAGTCGGCAGAGAACACAGCCCTGCCAAAACTGCCTGCCCCGCAGTGATTTCATGCTCCAACAAGCATTAATTGGCTGGAGATGGGACTTTCGCCCCTCACTAGGGAGAAAGTCTGGCTTCAGAGATGTGCTGGTAATCTGATTGGCTGGGAGCTCTCTAGTCCCTACAGTGCCTAAGTCCTGAGAGTCCAGGACAAGGTATGTGTGGGATCTCTGGGTGGGGACGGGAGACGGGGCCAAGGGGAGGGAGCAGAGAAAAGTGGAGTGTTGGTAGAGAGGCTGAGGGAGAGCATGGAGACCTTGCAGGAATCAAACCTTTTGAGGTGGTGCCCAATGTTAAAAGGGGGTTGCTGATGGAGGCATCCACCACCTCCCCCCAACCCCCACCACCCAAGGCCTGAACACTTTGTTTTTGGGCTTCCCCCCGCCACTGAACTCCTCCTGCCAGTGTAAGGAACATATCTTTTTATTTGTGTTGGACTGCGGTAAAATTACAATGGCTGAAAGACATGTCCACTGGGACAGGATGAGAGAAATATACAATGTTGCAGTCCTGGAACAGGGTGTGCTATGAAAGTCAGGATGTTGCCAGAAAGGAGTCCAGTACCAAGGGAGCTATCTGACAACAGCATTTTAGTTGGCTCCTGACCAGGTGACCAGGTTTTGTGTGAGGGCAGTGAGCAGAACAGCTCCTAGCCTGAAAGGCAAAAGACCAAAAACCTATTTCTCCTGTGTGTGGAAGACTCCAGTAATTCCACAATAACAGCTTGCTGTTTTCTTTTCTTCTGATATCTCTATAACTTGCTCTCTCTCTGAAACCCCTGTCAAGAGGCAAAGAGGAAATCCCTGTTAGAGACATTGAAAAGCATGTGCTCAACCAGCGAACTATAGACTGAAAGTGCTGTAAGACTGCCTCATGTCATCAACAATAATTGAAAGGAATTTGGAAGACATTGATCAAAATCAACCCATTGAATCCTGTATCCAGAACTGGTGTTATTGAACTGTTTTACCCTACCTTTAAAATCTATGTTTGTGTGTCTTATGTGTTTTGTGTGTGTGTATGTGTATAGAGATTGAGGAAAAGGGTAAAGTTTAAGTTATAGTTTTAGAAGTTAGCAATTCATATTTCTTTTGCCACCAGTTAAAGGCAATTTGTTCAATAAACAATTATTTACTTATTAAGTTTACAAACCTGCTGCTCATATTCTGTTAACCTAAATTAAACAGTTAGGTAGCATTGGGGCGATCAGGTGGTTTGGTCAAATTTTTCATGTTTGTTGCACCTCAGGGGACAGGGGGGCTTGATGTTATGGCGTACTATCCCCAGTGAGTCATGACACCAGTCTGAAAATAAAGGCCAGGCAGGGAACGAGTCTTTAGTTGTCAATAATTGGTCACTTATGGGCCTCGATGTAAGGGCAAGCCAGCTGGCCGGCCTAGGCTTCGCCCATCCAAGCCTTTAATTGTGGAGCAGTTGGGGCAGGTGGGAACCCGTTGGAAAGGCCATGGAGAAATGTAATGGTCACCTCCCGCCTACAAACCCACCGGCAGGGGAAACGTATAATCCCTGGTCAAGATCTCCCTCACTGTGTCTGTGTACCTTATACTATCTTCTGTGCTCTCACGTGTGCACGTTTTGCATTACTTTAC
Source organism: Carcharodon carcharias (assembly GCF_017639515.1). Lineage (NCBI taxonomy): Eukaryota > Metazoa > Chordata > Chondrichthyes > Lamniformes > Lamnidae > Carcharodon > Carcharodon carcharias. Next base: position 151,335,969 of record NC_054473.1, on the reverse strand, counting down.
TATCTGCCTTACTCTACATCTCCTTCTTTCTGACCTAGTTGCTCTCTTGAACTGCTTTTAGTTTCTTTATGTGAATCACATTGATGCCTGTATACATCCCACATGCCACAGCAACCATGTCACGTTGCAGTGGCTTATTAATCTTCAGAACAAGTACAGCCTTTTTATCAACCACAAGATGACATTTTCACAATTTGAAACCAATAACCTAAAAATAAACCATTGTAATAGATTACCACTTTATGGTCCTGGTGTGATATGGCATGAATGTGACTTTGTCACATAGGTAACAGTTAGCCCCGTTCGTCATTTAAATGTCCTTAAAATGTTGTAAAATATTAAGCCAGCCTGATATCCTTATACAGGATAAACAGGCCCAGATTTTACTAAAAATTATGGTGAGATTAATGGCATCTGCAGTTACCTCTGCGCAAATGTGGTGATTTCAGCCAAGGACCAGTTGCATGGTTAAATGCCAATATCCAAAAGTTGCTGCTCATACTGCACTGCCCAGCAACTCCCTTTACCAAAACAGCATCTTACAACTGCCTCACCATTGAAATGCATTTAATGGCGTGAAGTTGTATTGGCGTGGTAGATACAGACTAAATTTGCCATAGAAAGCTATGTCTTAACATTTCAAGTGTAAATACCATTTTAATGACATGATAACTGTTCTCTCTCTTTCTTATGACTGATGTAGATGTTGAGCAACAACTATAATCTTGCGTTCAAGTGGTAAAGTCAGGAGCAGAGGACGGTATCGCTTTGATGCTTCCTTTGTATTTTTGAATTGGACATTGGACTCACGGTCTATTCTGAATGACTATATTTGCAGACCGAGAGTTTTTACTTTTTCATTTGTGATCAATGATCAGAATCTGCCATGGTTTTTGTGGATCTGCTTTACGGTTTCCCAAGAGCTTTGTAGAGGATCGAAGCCAGCGGTCTTCTGATTTGAGTCTTCCATGAAATGTTCACTTGTGATTTCTTGTGAACTCTATTCAGCTTTCCAGGCTGAAGTTGCATTGTTGAATTGTTGCTTACTGTCAATCAACCTCTCCGGCAGTGAAAGTTAACCATTGCACATGTGGACTCTCATTCCTTCAAGTATTAATTGTTGTTGGAAATTTTAAAAATGTCAAAATCTAACAATTTTTTCTTTCTCTGTCTCTCTATTTTTCTCTTTCTTAATCTAATTTTTCTTTCCCTCTATTTCTCTTTCTGTTATCTGATTTGATATTGAATTCAACCACTCTAACTTGCATTTCTTTTTCAAACCTTGTGTTATTTTTCAATCCTTCAGTCTGATTGCTTAAGGAGATATACAGTTGCTTGCTCACACTTCCAGCAACTTAGTGGGCAAAAAGGTTTTCAGCTGAAGGGGGCAGGGGCAAGTGTAACTAAGGGTATATGCCATGAGATGCCCTATTACAGCAAATTCTGAAGTAAATATCTGGGATAGATTGCAAAACTGCTATTGTAATTGCATGGAGAGATATCAGGTTGAACTTTATTTGGATGATGAGGGTCATAGTAGCAACTCTGGAAGTGAGCCCTGTTTCTGCTCGAGTAACATGCTGCAGGCCAACTGTGATCACGTGACCCTTGGCCAATTTACTATCTGGAGATGCGGAGTCCATCTAATTGATGAGTGGGGATGGACAATGAGGCGTCAAACACAGTATCACCTGACTGAAAGGCAGATGTGGGTGCCATCTTTAAAGGGCTGCCAGCCTCGCATGCAGTGCTGCCTTGTTGCTAATGACTGCATCAGCAACAGTGCTGAAGACCCCTGTAATTAACCTGAAGACCCCTGCACCCTTGTGGCTGCACTGAAGACTCCTGCACCCCTGTAATTCAACTGTGGGCCTGAAGAGCGGACTGGGAGGCTGCTGTAACTATTGCAGAGAGAAGACACCAGGTGGCCCCATAGTTTAGTTGTGCCTCCCTGTTGGTTCTCTTCCAGGCTACAACAGCAAGCGCAGGAGATCGTCTTTCAAAGGAATGGCACGCAAAGACTGGCCTGCCTCACCAAGCAATTTTGGTCACAGATTACAGAGGAAGGCAGCAGCCATTGGGTCAGCTCCCAACCCTGGGTGTAGCTCAATGACCTCCATACTTCATACCGCTCTTCCCTTTGGGGCTTGCATGTAGCAATGCATGATGGTGTGCTGGATGGGAAGGGGTGAGCACTCAGACGGTGGCATGGTGGTATGGCAGCAGCAGAGCTTTTCCTACCACACTGAGAGCGTTTCAAGATGGCAGTTGCTGTGCTTAACCCGTTTTCATAGATTTCTGCATTGGTGCACTTTCCCTCTTCTGGCCTACATACTGAATGGCCTTACTCATTCTTTTCCATGGGATCTTGCCTTCTCCACCAACAAACACTCTATTTTGTTTTCTGAGCTCAGTTTGTCTCGCAATTTGTACTGCCTTGACTAAAGTTAGATCCTCTCTCATCTGCAAGTGATCTGATAGAGCTTCATCAAAGACCTAACTACTAATCGATCACAAATCAGAAATCATCCCTCAATATTGCGTAGTTGCAATTTTCTAACAGCCTGTCTAGATTGTTGATGAATGAACCCATGTTCTCACCTGGTCTTTGCTTCCGCTTGTCAAATTTTTCCCCTTCGATGATTAAATTTTTGTAAAGGCTGGAATATGAATCAAATGCTTGCAGGACTTATTCATAAGAATTTGAAATCTCATCGCCTCCCTGCCTCGCTATTACGCCATTGGCAATAGCTCCAATGTACTGGCCTGATTCTTTTGTTCATTTTTGTGCAAACCAGAAGCAGTTCTATATCTGGAAAACCATTGCCTCCAGTTGTTTCAACGCTGTACCTTTTGTGAGCCTTCAGCGCTCTGGAATGGTTCTGGTAGTGTGCGTTCCATTCTTGTACCAAGCCCTGGAATAGTTGCTGCTACACTGGTGCTGCTTTTTAGTTCTGGTCTGTGCTCACTGCTATCAGGACTCTGGGTCTGTGTCTCAGCTGCATCTGCTGTGCCCACCATGTTCCGGCTTTTTGATGAGTTTTGAATTTGTTCCTTTTTTCCTTCTTTTAAGGGATCTCATGACGTGCCAGATCTGGAGCTGCTTCTTGGAGTTTTTTCTGGGTTTTTTACTCGCTGCCCGCTGCCACCATGTTTCTTCACGTATACAGGGTCCAGACCAGGTTCTTTGGGGATTGCCTTTTCTCCCAACATAAGCTTCTCAGGTAGTTTGTTAAACCATTACTCTTTACTTACAGATACTATATACATATTGGGATCTCTGCACGAGGTTGGAACTTCTGTTCCCTTCAAATTTCTGTAACTCAATCATGTCATGTTATATCATCATTAGGTCAGCATCATGTACTTCTGATGTTAACCCTTTACTCCACAGTTGCCCCCCCCTCCCCCCCCCCCCCCCCCCCCCCCACCAGCTAGGGGTTTGAAAACCTATGCACCACTCATAGAATACAAAATGCAGCATATAATTCTATTCAGTTGTATTTAAATTCAGATTAACTACTTTCAAAAGAAACTCAATTGTTTGCCGCCATGTTGTAGGGAGGAGTTTGCTCTCCATCTTTCCCACTGCTTGTTAAATATGGGAGTGATGCCATGACATTGGACATGTGTGCGAGCAGACACTGTCTGCATTTATCGGTCCCACCTGCCTCCTACCTGTTCTTACAGGCCTGGTAAAATTCCAGCCATCATATGCAATAAGAGTAAAATTCAGCTGGTTGATAACTAAGATCTTATTCATTATTGAGGGAAGTGTATTTTCATCTGTGGGTACTTTGAGCCTCCAATGGGCCTATCTATTATACAATGCAGAGCATTTACAAACACCTACAAATGTTGGTGTTTTCTCTCAATGTTCCCACTAGTCAGAAAATGGTGAAGTTTAATAAATGGTATTAAATAAATCATATTTGATAAGTAATTATAAGAGATCAGAATGATCCCTTTGACCATGTAGAAAATCAGAAACTTCAGAACTGTGACTGGGAAAGCCCCCAGAAAGGACCATTTTGGCGGTGCTGAAGTGAGTCTGACTGGAAAGTACAAGCCTGAGGTCAGCACTATTCATCTCTGGTGCACACCAAAACTCACAAATACGGAAGCAAACCTTGAAAGAAATCATCTGCAGGGTCAATGCCATATCCATTCCATTGATACTGGCAGGTCAGCAAAAGATTCTCTGATGCAAAAAGAGAAACATAAGAAAAAATGAATCCCTTTTTCCTCCTCTCCTCCCACGTGTGTCTTGACAGTGAGTGTTAGCAGCTTATTTGACCATACAGTGTCACAGCGCAAAGCAGTCCTCAATATGCTTGACCAAGTGTACAATTCCAGGAGAGGTCAGGAGCAGAAACACCCACTAATATTCACCTCGCTAATCTAGGATGCTGAGGCCAATTTTTGCATTACAAACCCTCACCCTCATTATTACTTCAGCTGTGATCAGCAAAATTTGATGTAGATCACAGATAAATCTATCACCTCCTGGACTATATGGTCATTAAGGGCAAAAGGCAGGGATCAAAAACAAGTTTTAACTCACCATGGGAAGGATTTTCTGGATGGCAGGGTGGGGGGTGGGGAGGGGGTGCGAAACGTGCCTGGGAGGAGGTGGTGGAGGGTGAGCTCCCACAATGTGGTGCAGTGCGATCCAATGTCGCGAGCATTTCAATGCCTTGTTGTGCTCTGGAATGGTGAGGATAATGTTGGCATTGGGCACTTAACCCAGCAGGTCAACTTTCCCCCCTGCTGCACCCCCCACCCCAAGTCTGAGTGTAATGACTGCATTGAATCATTGATGGCATGTGTCCTTTGCTGGGTGGGGCATTGGATATTGCCCCTGCTGAGGTCACCCTGAGAGGGTGGTGAAGAGATGAATCCTACACCTGCAGCATGTGGCACACTGAGACCCACAAGAGTGTTTTGGGGGCAAACTGGAGGAGCTGCACCTAGGCGCAGTGCTTGAACTGCAGGGCATGTCCAAGTCAGGTTGATGACATGCTGGGAGGGGAGCTTCAAGGTGGCGTGGCAACGAACCATCTGCTGCCCTCTGCGCTTCATGTGTTTGGGCCTCCTTGCCGTGTGGTGCCTAATGTAATGTAGGCAGCTTGTGGCCAAGGGGGTGGGTGGGGGGGGCGGGGGGACAGGCCTAGCATCTTTGTCTGAGTGTTCGGCAGCAGCGGGGTGAGGAGGCACTGGAGCCCTGATATGTCTCACTCTGATTGGGTTGGGCCATCCGCGAAGAGAGTCCATGTGCAATTTGCACTAGTCAATGCTCTTCTCTCATTTTCAGGAGAAGAATGCTCATAATGCGGCAGAGTGTGTGAGGACTGGCGGTGGCCAGGCGCAGTTAACCATTCTCAGCTGGTTTGAGCAGGAGGCCCTGGATTTGGAGAGGCACCATGCGCCCAGGTCCACTGGCATCGGTGAGGCTGGGGTGCCACAGTCAGGTATGTATGCCCAACAGTGGGGTCAGCATTGGTCTCCCAACAAACATAGCAATGCTGAATGTTAAGTGATTTAATTTTGCAACATGGCTTGACCATTGCTTATGGAAGGATGAGCGCATAACGATCCGGGGCACAGGGATGCACTTTGTTATTGTCTCCACGTTAACTGATCCAATGTCCTTGTTCCTCTTTTCAGCATCAGCGGAGCAGGGCCGGGAGGAGGAGCAGCAGCAGCGTCCGGAAGTCTCACCAGTGTCACACCATCTCTGCCAGGCAGGCACCAGCGCAGATACTAGCACTTCGGTGGGAGTTAGAACATCGGCCAGTGTCCCAAGGCACAGCGGTGAGAGTACTTCACAATCACTGGAGGAGCTGGCAGAGACAGAGGGTGCCATGGCGCCAGCAGTCGGAGACTGCAGTGGACCAGGCACATGCTCAGTCGGTGCCTGATTACGTGCCTCTGGAGTTGTCCACAACAGAGCAGGGGCATGAAATGCAGCCGAGTGTGCAGGAGCATCTGAGAGAGATACATAAGGCTATGCTTGGCTTGGTCTCCGTGGTGGACGAGTCAACACAGACGCTCACCAAAGCAATGAGCCACATGTCTGAGTGCCATGCAGCCCCCATGGAGAGAGTGGCGACTCTTGTAGAGAGGCTCCTCCAGGAGACTCATCAGGGCTTCCTGGGGATGCGCTCTGACCAGCAAGCCCTTACATCGGCTGACCAATGCCAGTGTGGGAGATGGTCTGGGCACCAATTTTCCCAGCTCAGTGTCCATCCATCCATGGTGAGCAGGGAGGTCTGAAGTGACCTCACGTCAGCGCAGCAGCTGCCTGTCATCTCTGCAGGCTCCTCTCAGGGTGCTCTGGATAAGGGCAGCAGCTCCTCCGTTCCTCTGCCAGTGACCGTAACATTCGGTGAGGCTGCAATGGCTGGGGAGATGCCGGCTGTGGAACTGGCAGCTCCCTCCCAGGCAGGGCCAGCACAGGCTCCACGGGCCAGAGGACAACTGCCAAGGTCATCGAAGCCAACAGGACAGCAGAGTCAGCAGGCTGTCTCAGATGCCACTTCCAGCGATGGGGCAGCACCAAGACGTAGCACCCAGAAACATAAACATAAGGCACCTTAGGCACACCACGGGTTTATCATTGGTACCTTTGTGTGGCCCGAGATGAGGTCTTTATGATTTGCTTTGAATTGGAACACCCTTGTCGTTTTGTTTCATTAAATTTCTTTGCCTGTGATGTTAAATTCTGACATGTGACCATGGCTGAAGGTGCCTCTTTTCTTCTGCATGTGTAAGTTTCCAAAAATGTTAGGAGTGCTTTGTGGGACATTCAGCTTTATTAACAAAGCCCTTAGTTATTGTTCCTAACCTGGAAGATTTGGCAATTAGGTATCGAGTATGGAGCCTACAGCCCAGCCTTGTCCTGGAGGTCCATCCGTGGCGAGCTAGCTGAAGGTTCATTGGATTAAAGCCTCCTGGGTGTCCCTGCCTCCCTGCAGTATGCCCAGGTCAGTGTCTACCCCCTCAGCATTTCCCTGTGCATGATCATCCTCAGACTCACTGCTGGACTCATCGTGTGTATCTGCAGCCACTGCGTTGACGCCTTCATCGTCTACTGCGTCGCCCCTTTCCAGCGCAAGATTGTGGAGAGCGCAAAATGCAACCACTAACACCGATACATGATCTGGGGCGTACTGGAGTGCGCCCCTGAGTGGTCCAGGCATCGGAAGCACTTCTTGAGGATACCGATGGTTCTCTCCACCACAGCCCTTGTGGTGCCGTGGCTCCTACTGTACCGCTGCTCAGCTTCTGTTCTTGGATGGCGGAGAGGCGTCATGAGACACCTTCTGAGGGGATAGCCCTTGTCACCCAGCAGCCATCCATCCAGCCGAGCCGGAGCCTTAAAGAGCCTCGGCACCTGGGAGTGTCTGAGGACGTAGGCATTGTGGGAGCTGCCTGGGTACCTTGCACAGACTTGTAGAATCAGTAACCTGTGATCACACACTATCTGCACATTCATGGAGTGGAAAACCTTCCTGCTGACGAAGGCACCGTCTCACCCACTGGTGCCTTGATGGCCACATATATACAGTCTATTGCACCATGGACACAGGGGAAACCAGTAATGGCCACGAAGTCACTGGCTTGCTGTGTCTGGCTTGCGTGGTCCCAGCGCAAGTGGATGAAGGTCAATGCACGTCTGAACAGAGCGTCTGTAACCAGCTTGACACAAGTGTGGACAGCTGATTGGGAGACACCACAAAGATCACCTACCGAGCCCTGGAAGGAGCCAGAGGCATAGAAGTTGAGGGCAGCTGTGACCGTTAGAGTCACTGGCATGGGGTGTCCACCCACACAGTTAGAAGAGATCTCAGGCCCAATCATCTGACAGACATAGTTGACTGTCTCCTTCAGCGCTGCACCTCAGGCATATTGAAGCAGCTGCTTCACCACCTGTATATCCTGGCAGCAGCATAGTGGAGCCTTCTGCGGCCCCTTCCACCTTGCTCTACCTCTTGGCCCTGCGTCCCTTGTGCCTGCGCCTGTCCTCCCAATGGTGGCTCCCCTGGAGGCTGAATGTGCACTCCTGGCCTCCTCCCCCTTCTAGCCCTCCCTTCCTCCTCAGAGGAGCTGCCTCCAGTGGAGAGTTCAGCTCCCATTCCCAGACTTTGGGAAGGCTTCCAGAAACCTGCAGGCCCAAAAAAGATTCCTCACTGCAGAGTGCTGACCCGAGGTTTAAGAGTCCAGACAAAGCAGCTGGTGTATGTTTTGAAGCATTGCAGATCACACAGGCAAGTTTCAAAAACTTTGAAAAATCAATACTTGAGAGAGCACGTTTGGGACCCCACTGAGCCCTCTTATCCCTCCCTTGGATGAGGTTTATATAAATGTGTCCTACCCGCCTGCCCATTGTGCCTGTGCACCGACCCAAAGATTGCACGGGTGCCTAAAAATCAGTGTCGATTGGGGAGTCAAGGGCCTTAAGTGGCCCATTAATTAATGGTGGTTGTGCAGCAGATGTCATCGCGCGCCCGCCCAACGAAATATCGTGATGGCGCACAGTGACGTCAGGACGCTCGCCCGATGTAACTGCTTGTTATTTTACGCGCGGACGTGCGGGACCTGCCTCTGTACACCAATGGGAGAATTCTGCTACATGTTTAGCAAATTGTGAGGGTATGGCAGAAACTGAAATGAATGCACCTACCAGTGCCTCTGTGCGTATCTTTCCTCATTTCATACTGTCTTCTGGCACCTTACTGGGTAAGAAGTGCAGTCTGTGATAAGACTTAAAGAACATGTTGACCCATTTCTACTTGATGGGTAATATTATGTGTCTCTCAGTAGGAGAAGATCAATAGAATAGTAAGTTAATTATGTGTAGTTTTTTTCTCTCTACAGAACAACCTGAATCATACAGAGTCCAGAGCATTTCCTGTTTTAATTTACCACATGTACCTAATGTTTCACACAAAACTCCAGAAGGCCCTCACACAACCAACACCATGGCATGAGGAACAGTAAAGATACATAGTGCCACCTATATATCTTTGTGGTTCACCATGAAGGTGGCAAATCAAAACAGGAGATGTTGGAAATACTCAGCAGTTCAGGCAGCACCTTTCCCCCATTCCCTCCACTTCTTGCAAGCACACATGGTGTACGTAACACCTTCGCTTTCACCTCCCTGCTTCCCACCGTCCAGGCTCCTAAGCACTCCATCCAGGTGAAACAGTGATTTACCATGGAATTAATTCAAGTTAGTTTATTCTATTTGCTGCTTGGGAGACCAAACACAGAGTGGCTGGCTGCTTAGTCTAGCAGCTCCATTCATTCCACAAGCAGGACCCAAAGCTTCTAGTGACTTGTCATTTTAATTCTTTGCATTATTCACTGTCTGACCTCTCAGTCCACAGCTTCCTGCACTGCTCAAATTCAATCCAAATTCTACAAACAACACTTCATCTCTTGATCAGGAATGATACAGCCTTCCAGACTCAACACTAAGCTCAACAATTTCAGATCATAATCTCTGCCCCATTTTTTTCAGACAGCAGATTTTAGCTATGATCTGCTTTTCCCATTTATATCTCCTCTAGACCCAGCTTTTGTTTCTTTACTCATCCCATTACTATTCCAGTATTGCCTTGCACCATCATCCCTTTTATCATGTAATCTCTCCTTCCTTCTACCCTATCACAAACTTACCTTTTGTTTGCTTCCACCCCTCCCCTCTTTCGCTGCCCCTGTACTTGCATAAAACTAGTTACATCTCTAATGTTTTCATGTTCAATAAAACATCAACAGCATGTAATATGAATTCTGTTTTGCTTTCAACAAATGTTGCCTGACCTGCTGAGTACTTCAAGGAGTTTCTGATTTTATTTCAGGTTTCCAGCATCTGCAGTAATTTGCTCTGATATGGTGGTGCTAAATCTTCACTTTCAGCAGATGTTGCAAATCGTTTAAGGAAGCCAACAAGGCCCAAATGGAGGAGGTGGTAAGTAAAGTGATCAACTTCAAATCAAGGATGGTGGAGTGCCTGCTCCATGTGTAAGATATTGTAGCCATCATACCACAGAGACTGAGAAGGATAGAGGCACCCATCTCCCAAATAAGTCCCTTCATGAGTTTAGAAATTACAGGGGCATTTTGTTGTTCATATATTTTATGCACATCACTTTGAGAGAGAAACCATCCTTTTTCCTTTCAATGAATTCTTTAACAAAAATGTAATGGTCTTGCTTCCGTTACCACCAGTAGATACTAAGTCTGAGTCATTAAGAAGAGTCAAGTGTTTCATTTCCAGTTGTTAAGCTATTTAATTTGCATGATAGGAATATTCTATCTAATGTTTCATTAGGTAATTTAGTTTACTAATAGTGTTAAATTTACATGTATAAAAGTGCAAATTAAGCATTAACAGTTGGGTGGTAAATGGCTAATTTCCCATCATTAAACTGTATAACAATAGGGTAAATGATCTTGTTTTGCTTGCTTAGGCACTGCTGCAGCATTGTCCTTCCTTACCAAGAATAACTAATCTTAGATTCATGATGGATAATGATGGAAATTCCAGCAGGACTACTCTCAAAACATCTTCCAATGAGCTACTTAACCAAGTATCAAAGAATTACAGAATCACAGAATTGTTACAGTGCATAAAGAGGCCATTCACCCCATCATGTCTGCACCAGCTCTGAGTGCGCAATTCACTTAGTCGCATGAAGGAATAAAATATAAATCACTTAGTGCCATTCTCCTGCATTTTCCCCTTAACTCTCCACATTCTTCCTTGTTATATAACAGTCTAATTCCCTTTTGAATGCTCCAACTGAACCTGCCTCCACCACACTCTTGGAAGTGCATTCCAGGCCTTAACCACTCACCACATTAAGAAGTCTTTTTATCATGTTGCTTATGGTTCTTTTCCTAATTACTTTAAAACTGTGCCCCCTTATTCTCGATCCTTTCACGAGTGAGAACAGTTTCTCTCGATCTACTCTGTCCAGATCCCTCATGATTTTGAATACCTCTGTCAAGTCTCCTCTCAGCCTTCTCTTCGAGGAAAACAGATTCAACTTCTCCAATCTATCTTCATAACTGAAGATCTTCATCCCTGGAACCATTCTCATGAATTATTTTCTGTACCCTCTCCAATTCCTTCACATCCTTCCTAAAGTGTGGCACCCGAAACCGGACTCAATACTCCAGCTGAGGCTAAGCTAGTGTCCTATACAAGTTTTAAAAATTTATTTCAGGGATGTGGGCATTGCTGGCTGGGCCAGCATTTTTGCCCAGCCTTAATTGCCCTTGAGATGGTGGTGGTGAGCTGCTTTCTCAAACTGCTGCAGTCCCTGTGGTACACCCACAGTGCTGTTAGGGACAGGGTTCCAGGATTTTGACCCAGCGACCGTAAAGGAACGGCAATAGATTTCCTCGTCAAGTTGGTAAGTGGCTTGGAGAGGAACTTCCAGGTGGTGGTCATAGAGTCATAGAGGTCTACATCACAGAAAAAGGCCCTTCGGCCCATCGAGTCTGCAATTGTCAATCAAGTACCTAACTATTCTAATCCCATTTTCCAGGACTAAGCCCATAGCCTTGTATGCCATGGCATCGCAAGTGCACATCAAAATACTTCTTAAATGTTATGAAGGTTTCTGCTTCTGCCACCCTTTCAAGCAGTGAGTTCTAGATTCCCACCACCCTCTGGGTGAAAAAAATTCTTCCTCATATCCCCTCTAAACCTCTTATCCCCTCTGCCCCTTATCTTAAATCTATGTCCCCTGGTTGTCGATCCCTCCACCAAGGGGAAAAGTTCCTTCCTGTCTACCTATTTATGTCCCTCATAATTTTATATACCTCAATCATGTCCCCCCCCCTCAATCTCCTCTGCTCCAGGGAAAATAACCCCAGTTTATCCAATCTCTCCTCATAACTAAAACTCTCCAGCCCAGGCAACATCCTGGTAAATCTGCTTTGCACTCTCTCTAGTGCAATCGCATCCTTCCTATAATGCGGATTTCAGAACTGCATGCAATATTCTAGCTGTGGTTTAACCAGCATTTTATACAGTTCCAGCATAACCTCCCTGCTCTTATATTCTATGTCTCGGCTAATTAAGGCAAGTATCCCATATGCCTTCTTAACCACCTTATCTTACCCGTCCCACTACCTTAAAGGACCGGTGGACATGCACACCAAGGTCCCTCTGATCCTTGGTACTTCCCAAGGTCCTACCGTTCATCATGTATTCCTATGCCATGTTTGTCCTGCCCAAATGCATCACCTCACACTTATCCGGATTAAATTCCTTTTGCTACTGATAAGCCCAACTGACCAGCCCGTCTATATCCTCCTGTAATATAAGGTTATCCTCCTCGCTATTTACCACCCCACCAATTTTTGTGTCATCCGCAAACTTATGAATCAACCCTCCTACATGGTGTTTCCATGTGTCTGCTGCACTTGTCCTTCTAGATGGTAGCGGTCATGGGTTTAGAAGGTGGTGTGTAAGGGGGCTTGGTGAGTTTCTGCAGTGCATCTTGTAGATGTTACATACTGCTACCACTGTGCGCCGGTGGTGGAGGGAGTGAATGTTTGTGGATGTGGTACTAATCAAGTGGGCTGCTTTGTCCTGGATGATGTCAAGCTTCTTGAATGTTTTTGGAGCTGCACTTATCCAGTCAAGTGGGAATTGTTCCATCACACTCCTGACTTGTGCCTTGTAGATGGTGGACAGACTTTGTGGAGTCAGGACGTGAGTTACTTGCTATAGGATACCTAGCCTCTGACCTGCTCTTGTAACCATAGTATTTATATGGCTAGTCCAGTTTAGTTTCTGGTCCATATTAACCCTCAGGATATTGATAGCGGGGGATTCAGGATGGTAAAGCCTTTGAATGTCAAGGGGCAGTGGTTAGATTCACTCTTGTTGGAGATGGTCATTGCCTGGCACTTGTGGGACATGGATGTCACTTGCCACTTGTCAGCCCAAGCCTGAATATTGCCCAGGTCTTGCTGCATTTGGACATAGACTGTTTCAGTATCTGAGGAGTTGTAAATGGTGCTGAACATTGTGCAATCATCAGCGATTAATATTAGGCAAATATGAATTTACAGGCAAACTGTGGTTGAACACAACACACTGCACATTAAGTGGCAGGTGCAGTCAAGACAGATCCCACTGATTTCTCAGCAACCCAGACAGACATCAGTGACCACTGTAAATCACAAAATCTCATTAACTCTGTCTCCTTCATGAAGCATTTCAACTCCACACTTTCAAAGATCTAGCCTCTGAATTCTCTCAAAAGCGCTCTGACTCGGATTGCCACATCAACTGCTCACCTCCTCATGGTTTAATCTCTTCTGAGACTACATTTTATGAAATTCACAAGGCTGCACTCCTGCCTCTAATTATTGGCACAGCTCCAACTCTTTCACCAATCGCTAGCTTCATTAAGCTGACAATGCCCCTGGGTTTCTCTGAAAACTATTATTCCGGCTGCATCAAGCTATAAATGGCTCCCAGGGCTTCCTCAAAGGCCCAACTCTCACGAGCATGGAACTAGTGACCCTCCACCAGCTTCCGAGCTCCACAGGACCTTTCGTGTGCCACAACTCTCTTGAGCTTGCCAATAGAAGCACCTTTTCGATATCCTTGCCCTACTGCAGAACGCTCGCTCTCCCAGCAAACACACAGGTAAATTGAAACCAGAGTACCTTCTTAAGCTCCTCCCATCCCTATGATGACATAGACTGTTCTGGTCCATCCTCAAATGACTTCTAAGCCAATTATCCCTCCTTTCCAATTTGTCCAGCTAAGTAAGCCCACCGCTGTATTATGTCTCCTACCATTCTAGCTGTTTACATCTTAAGTCAGCATGGCACCAATCTTTTAAATGTAATAGACTCCAAGCTGTTTTAGTCACATTTATCCCATTTTCTACAGTTAAACTTTAATCTTCCCAGAACTAAACATTACCTCTAAAATGTTGATAGGAACCATGGTCTAGATATTCATCACAAAGTTCTACACTATCCTCTTCACAGTTCACAATGCTTCCAAGCTTCATATCATCCGCAAATTTTGAAATTGTGCCATGTACACCAGGGTCTAGGTCAATTATATATATCAGGAAAAGCAAGGGTCTCAATACTGACCCCTGGGGAACTCCTCCTGCCAGAAAAACATCCATTAACCACTACTCTCTGTTTCTTGTCACTCAACCAATTTTGTATCCATGTTGCTAATGTCCCTTTTATTCCATGAGCTATACTTTGCTCACAAGTCTGTTGTGCTTCACTGTCTCAAATGCATTTTGGAAGTTCATGTGCACAATATCAACAACATTGCCCTCATGAAGTATTCTGGATCAACTTATTTCTAAAATGTATTACCCATTCAAAGGGGGATACATCTATTGTTGGTGTGAACTAGAGTGTTTATAGTAAGAAGCCCAGCAAGATAGTAACTCTATCTTTCATCATCGTAAGACTCCTGCAGCGGTAGAATCCATCATCTTCATTTGAAGCATATGACAAGACTTTAGAGTCTATTGTGCCAAAAGGTATGACTGGAAGGATTGATGTAATGAAGAGTCTGGCATCTACGACAACAAAAAAATCTGCAGCCATCAGTTCTAAGATGCTGAGAGGATGACAGGATGTCATCCTCTATCCTGCCCTGAAGCCTGTCAATTATTTCAGGATGTTCAGGAAACATTGTTGTGGCAGAGATGCTTGGCCTGGGGCAGTGTAAAACCTGTCACCTTTGTAACTCATATATTGGCAGGATTTCCAAATGGCTTTCTTTAGGTTTACTGGGGCTGATTTAAGACTTCGCCTCATGAAGGAAAAAAATCAAGATGGCCTTGACGACCTGTAGAACAAATTTCCTAGCTTGCTTTTCGATAATATGTTCTTTCAATCCCGTCAACTAGACAGTCTGTATTTATCTAAGCCAATAATGCAGATATCCAATAGTCATGGGAATTTGACACATGTTAGAGTTTGGAATAATCTACAATGCAGATATGAAGGCAGATGACTACTATGAACCTGAGAAATCTTTATGAAGAGGCCATGATACATGTACCAGCACAACACATAAGTAATGTGTGCCAATGTCATCCTCTCCTGCAGAAGGTGTGACGAGATAGATCTCTGCTTAATGTTATTAGGATCTGCCTTCTGGTTAATAAAAAGATAAGCATCAGTATAATGTCTATCCCTATAGATAGGA
This sequence comes from Carcharodon carcharias, assembly GCF_017639515.1. Taxonomy (NCBI): domain Eukaryota; kingdom Metazoa; phylum Chordata; class Chondrichthyes; order Lamniformes; family Lamnidae; genus Carcharodon; species Carcharodon carcharias. The sequence continues at coordinate 151,320,743 of NC_054473.1, read as the reverse complement.
GGTCAGGAGGCATTACATAAATTCCTAGCGATCTTAAAAGCAAAGTACCGCGGCTGCTGGAAACTGAAACAAAAACAGAAAATGCTGGAAAAACTCAGCAGGTCTAGCAGCATCTACGGAGAGAGAAACAGAGTTAATGTTTCAAGTCCATATGACCCTTCTTCAGGGCTGAAGAGAAGCAGAAGTGTGATGAAATTTATACTGGAATATCAACCTAGCCCAGGGAAGTACCTTTGCAGTAGGAGGGAGACCTACCTCTATAGCTGCGCCTCTCAGCTATTTAAAAGATCCCTTGATTTAGGACAGAGTCAGTGGGACCAATTTTAATCTAACTCACTCACTGGAAAAATGGCAGGATCAGGTGCAGTGCTGGGTTTACACTTCATCTTGTTTTGCTTTCTACTGAAGTCAATAAAGAGTAATATTCAGCCACATGTAAATCCTGTGTTCCACCTGATCCCATGGGCTTCCTGACCAGTGAGTTAAGTTAAAATTACTCCCAAAGTCTTGCGGAATTTGTCATTGGGATTCTTGCTGCACTGCAGTTGCAACAATTACAGGGCAATGTTTCCCTTTGGGAAGTAGATACTGTCTTTGGAAGTTAGGATAGGAATTGCCAGGGAGTCAATACGTACAGGTTTCTGGAGTTGTAATTGCTTTTAGGGATCCCTCGCCAGGAAAAGTTTGAAAAGCATTGATTAAAAGAAAAACAATTGTGACTGTTTTTTAGAGAAAAGATCTTCCTGAAATTATACAGATTTACAGGGCTTGTGATAAATCACAATTATTTCGATATGGATTTACCAACCCTATAATTAAAATAATGTATTTTAGTTTCAGGAGAGCAAGATTAATACTGAGCCATAGAAAACAATATATTCTTTCATGCATTAGTCAACCTGTGCTAACATAACACCAAGAAGGAATTGAAGATGATCACGTGATTGTAACTAGAAAAAAATTCAAAGGGATAGCATGTAGTTGGATCACAGCCTTTACTCACGGAGGGGGTGGGGGTGGGGAGTGCTAAATTGGATGACCTCTGAAAACGGGTGAGGGGATCACAATGCAATCAATGTGAGGCTGGCAGCACACCAACTTTGTGCTGTTTACTCATTACCATGATTGTAATGTGCAGCCAGTGCTAACAATGCTGTAGAGTAGCTGCAAACCGCGGTAGCGAACCCAAAATTCTGAGAGGCCAGCATGAGTTAAAGTGAGTCTGAGCCACTTAAAGGCAGCCTGCGTCTTTTAAATCAAGGTGCATTATGGCCTGAACAGGCTCTGGAACATACAAGCATATGAATTAAGAGCAGAAGTAGGCCATTCGGCCCCTTGAGTCTGCTCCACCATTTGATATGATCATGGCTGATCTGATTGTGGTCTCTACTTTCCTATCTACCCCAAATACCCTTTGACTCCCTTGTCAGTCAAGAAACTAACTAACTCAGACTTAAAAATATTCAATGACCCTGCCACCATTGCTCTCTGGGGAAGAGAATTCCACAGACAAACCACCTGCTGAGAGAAAAAAATCTCCTCATCTCTGTCTTAAATAGTGAACCCCTTATTTTTAAACTTTGTCCCCTAATCCTAGTCTCTCCTAGAAGGGGAAACATCCTCTCAGCGTCCACCCTGTCAAGTCTCCTCAGGACCGTATATGTTTCAGTAAGATCACCTCTCATTCTTTTAAACTTGAATGGATACTTGTCCAACCTTTCCATACAAGGTAATACCTTCAGCCCAGGAATGAATCTTCTCTGCACTGCTTCTAATGTAATTATGTCCTTTCTTAAATAAAGGGATTAAAACTGTACACGGCATGCTAGATATGGTCTCACCAATGCCCTGTACAACTGTAACAAAACTTCCTTAATTTTATTTCCAATGCGCTTGCAATGAACGACAAAATTCCATTTGCCTTCCCAATCACTTGCTGTACTGGCATACTAACTTTTTGTGATTCATATACCAGGACATTCAGATCTCTCTGTACCTCAAGAGTTCTGCAATCTCCCTCCGTTTAAATAATATGCTGCTTTTCTATTCTTCCTGCCAAAGTGGACAAGTTCACATTTTCCCACATTATACTCGATCTGCCAAATGTTTGCCCACTCACTTAACCTATTGATATCTCTTTGCAAACTTCTTGTATCCTCTTCACAAATTACTCTTCAACCTATCTTTGTGTCATCAGCAAATTTAGCAACCACACATTTGGTCCCTTCAACCAAGTCATTGATATGGATTGTAAATAGTTAAGGCCCCAGCATTGGTCCCTGTGGCACTCCACTCATTACATCTTGCCAACCTGAAAATAAGTCATTTATGTCTTTTCTCTGTTTCCTGTTAGTTAGCCAATCCTCTATCCATGCTAATATGTTACCTGCCCCCAAGCCATGAGTTCTTAACTTATGTAGTAACCTTTGATGTGGCACCTTGTCAAAAACCTTCTGGAAATCTAAGTACACCACATCTACAGGTTCCCCTTTATTTGCTTTGCTTGTTACTTCCTCAAAGAATTGTAATAAATTAGTCAAGCACAATTTCCCTTTCACAAAACCATGTTGGCTCTGCTTCATTGCTCTGAGATTTTCTAAGGTGCCCTGCTATGACCTCCTTAATAATAGATTCCAGAATTTTCCCGCTGATAGATGTTAGGATAACTGGCCTGCAGTTCCTGCTTTCCATCTCCCTCCCTTCTTGAATAGAAGAGTTACATTTGCTGTTTTCCAATCTGATGAGATCTTTCCAGGGTCTAAAGAATTTTGGAAAATTAAAACCAATGCACTACTAACTCAGCAGTCATTTCTTTTAAGATCCTAGGATGAAATCCATCAGGACCTCAGGACTTGTCAGCCTTTAGTTCTAATAATTTTCTTAGTACCCATTCCCTGGTGATTGTAATTGTTTTAAGTTCCTCTCTCCCATTGACCTATTGATTTAGAGTTATTTCTGGGATGTTATTTGTATCTTCTACAGAGAAGACAGGCATTGTCATTGTACCAGTCACTCTGACATGGAAAAAGACTGAATAATGGCACAACATGGGAGAGAGTGTGCTCCAAGGTTTTTGGACACTCCACTGGGAATTTGTTGGAGGAGCTACAAAAGAGGGAAATCTTGTATCTACAGGGGGTCAGGAGGCCCTTCAGACAAATGGTCAGATAGTAGTGGGACCAGATAGTTATAATGGTGAATGCCAGGTGGCAAGCACCAAGAATCTGTACAAAGTGCTTCAAAAGGTTCAATGACCTTACATCATTGGTTAAGGTTAGCGAATTCATCTTCAAAAGCTATATCCCACCAAATGCTGAACCAGCCTCACACTCTGCTCAAAGCACCACACCTCCATCTCTCATCTGCAAACAATTTCTATCAATCAGGATCTTACTGACATTCATAGCTGCAGCTCAGCCTCATGCACTTAGCAGGGTGACAAGACTCACATTCACATCTCACAACTTGCACATTCTGTCAGCCATTCAACCATGACAGCCATGTCACTCAAAGAGCTTGCACCAAACTCATTGACACATTTCCCTCCCTCTTGCAGCACATGCTGCCATACAAATGGAGGTGGCTGAAGCTAACCAGCAGTAGACAGGTGCACCTGCATGTCTTCAGCCCCATGGAAGAGACATTGCTCTCCGTCATTCAAGAGGTCACTGCTGAGGTCGTGGCCAATGGTGAGGTTGGAAAAATAAAAGATGACAGTACCTTCATACCTAATCCTCCTTCTCACATCCCACTTCCCCTCATCCCATAATCTTTTCTGAATTTACGAGCGGTAGATGATGTAAGCATGTATCTCTTACTTTCTCCCCTTCCCTCACCACAACCTTACCCTTGTGCCTTTCTCCTTTCAGATACCCAAGAACTACAACATGGTCGGACAGTGGTGGAAGAGCAACAAGACACTGATAATCAAAAATAAACCACTAATTGATTCAACACTCACAGCCACCAGCTCAGACACTGACACTACACATAATTTACAGGATAGCATAGATGTGCACATGGTAAGACGCTGAGTGCAATTGGATGCAGTCAGAGTAGGAGACAGGGATAGTGTAGGTGTCAGCACTCTGAGGGTGAGGTTGCTCATGAGTTCTGCTGCAGAGGACTCAGATGAGCACTACGATTGGAAAGGCTACAGAAGAAATTTGATCAGTATGCAAAGTGAAATGCTTTGTGCTTTAGCTGGCCTGTCAGAAAGCCTGCATGCAATGTCATGCAGCATGGAGGCATCCAGCATTAACTTTGAACAGGACTTTGTGCAGAGCTTGGGGTCCATCCTTTCCAGCATGGAAGTAGTGGCCAACTCAATTAGCATACTTGTGGACCCAACCATGACGCAGCATCTGATGGCCAATGTTTCAGTTTCCGTTGCAGAAGAGACAGAAGCTACCTTGCGTCTGCATTGATGTGGCCACACAGATCGGTCGTGTGAAAGGTGCAGCATAAATAAAGAGCATAAGTTTGGAATTTGGTGAGAATGGGAACTCAGTGCAGAGGGGGAAGGAGGTGCTGTATTTTTATTTTGCCGACATACTTGTCAAATATTCGTCAAAAATGAGGCAAGCAGTATTTAAAATGTTTGTCCACAGTTGGTGCTTAGTTTAAGTTCATATGAAGAAAAAGGAAAATATTACTACAAAATAAAAAATAGATATAAATAATATTAATAATCTAGACAAAGAAATGGCAGAGCAGGCTGTGTGTCTGTATTGCAATGTGTGGGAGCTCCTGGACAGTGGGACTGCATCTGCAGATAAAGTCTCCATCTTGAATTTCTCTGACTCAGAGTCTTTGCACTGGTGATTTGGAGACACTTTGACACATAATGGAGGGGGAGCAGTATCTGGAAAGATTTGCTCCAGATTTTGGTCACACCTTGTAGAGAGGTGCAGGTTCATAACAGGTATGACCGATCTGCAGGTAGTTGTAGGGGATTCATTAATTTGGGCGACAGATAACACCCCTTGTAAGCAGTATCATGAGCATGTTGTCCACCTGGTACCAGCGTGAGAGACATCCCAGACTGGCTTGAAGGGATATTGGAGACGGAGGGGGAGAATCCACTCAGTGATCCATGTTGGGACTAACAACATAGGAAAGAGTAGGCAAGAGGTTCTGTTTGGAGAATATCAGGAATTAGGAACTAAATTAATGATACAACTGCAAGGGTTATTATCTCTGGGTTATTGCCTGAGCCTTATACAAATTGGCATAGGGATAGGCAGGTTGGAGAGTTAAGCACATAGCTCAGGAAGTGCTGTGGAAAGAGGGGGTTCTTTTCATGGGACACTGAACCAATACTTTGCCACAGTATTTATAGTAGAAGAGGTCAGCATGCCAGACATTCCAAGGAAACTAATATTGAATCAGGGTCAGGAACTCATCAAAATTAATACAAACAAATAACAGTAACAAAGAAATCAATGGCACTAAAGACTGGCAAATCCCCAGGACCAGACGGGTTCCATTCAATGTTTTAAAGGAAGTGACAGAGGGTAGGTAGGTTGTGGGAATATTGCAGAATGAGGAATTGGGGTTGCTTTTACTGGTACCACAGTCTGATGAGTTGTTCATGGACAGCCCGGTCAGAAAGAGGGTGTCTCGGATGCCTTCCTCCCTTCTTTGGCTTCCTGCTCCTCCTCCTCAACTCTTCGTCATATAGTTGGGAGCAGGAACTAAGCATTATGATGCTGAGGTTGTGCAGCATGCAGCAGATCACCAGGAATCTTTTCATCTGCACTGCCAAGTACTGCAGGACTTTTCCAGAATGGTCCAGGCAGCAGAAATGACGTTTAAGCATTACCTGTGGCAGCATAGCTAACATTGGAGGAATGCTGCTCTCATGTGCACAGGTTGCGCAATGGAGTCATGAGCCAGATTGTGAATGGATTCCAGTAGCTATACTTTGGTTTGTCATGGTGGCTCAGATGGCACAGTTGGCTGCCGCAGAACAGAGGCACCATTACTGCTCTCAGGATACTGGGCATTGGAATGTGCATGACTCGGTGCATACGGTAGCGCACCAGCTGGACATTGAGGGGTGGGATCCTCTTGGCTGTGGTATATCTCAAGAGTTGACCTGTGACACCTACAAAGAGATATGCATTGTAGTCAATGGTACCCTGCACCACTGGGAAGGTTGCAATCCTCACAAAGCTTTGTGTTCACTCCTCTGCTACCTTTTGCCAAGAAAGGTGAACTGCACTCTGCTCTTTTTGAATAGAGACTCAGTGACCTCCCTTACACAGCAGTGGATGTCAACAAAAACAGAAAATGCTGGAAAAACTCAGCAGGTCTGGCAGCATCTGTGGAGAGAGAAAGCGAGTTGACATTTCGAGTTCGTATAACCCTTCTTCAGAGCTACCGAGAAGCAGAAATGTGATGAAATTTATACTATTTAAAGGGGGTGTAGCAGGTGAAGCTGGACAGAAGGCCAGTGATAGGTGGGGGCAAAGGAGAGATTGACAAAGCTGTCATGAACAAAAGGACAAAGGGAGTGTTAATGGTAGTGATAAGACCTAAAAAAGGTGCTGAGAGTGGCATTAAAGTGAGATGGCAAACTGCAAGATGTTGCAAATCTCTCCATTCCAATCTGAAAGGAGCCCGGCAGAAGATCATGGTCATCTTCACATCACTCACAATGCAGTCCTAGGCCTGCCCTGAGGTTATAGTTGTGACTGTAGCCAGTGGCATATCTCAGTGAGGACATCCTTACTGAAGTGCAAGCTTTTCACACATTGTTCCTTACTGAGGCTCAGGTAGAGAATTGCTCCATGAGCACCCTATGTAGAGCTTGTTGCCTGCTGAGAGCCATTCTCTCCCCTTCCTCCAACTTCTCTCTCTTCTAGTAGCTTGTCCTGCTCTGTCTGCCCTCGTCAATCTTCAAGTCATGCTGTATTCCAAGGGAATCCATACTACTGCACCCATATCTGGGAGAAGCTTTGTGCAAAATCCTTAAAGTCAGGCCACAGTCCTTCAGCAACAGTCAGACCACCCCCTGTTGACTTTAACAACTTTAAAGAACTTTAGAAAACACCAAACACTTGTACAATCAAAACAATCAGTAGAAGTCCATTAGTAACTAACCTGTAAGTAACTGATGATCCCATTAAAGAGGGCTGATGACAGGGTGCAGGGTCCTTCCTGCTGCTGCATACATGTTCAGCCCTGCATGATTAAGAGACATGGCTAGCTGAGGAGTTGAGCTCCAAAATAGCAGTGTTGGTGTTAAACCTCCATGAGATGAAAAAATATTGTCCACATGCTGCCCACATGGGTGTGGGATGCACACCAGAATCAATAAGCCATGTTGTGGCACGAATCAACATATTCATACAATAAAAAACACATTTTTCATATAATTGCTGAGACTTTCATAGTGTTGCTGTTTCTAGGGTGGCAGTGAATTGATAATATTTAAATCATTAACCTGTTTAAAAAAAGGAAAATTGATGTTTGGATCAGAATTTTATACTTAAGTATCATGCCATAATGAGAAATTCTACACATGGGTTAATGTATTGGAATTCTGTGACTGGATTAGACATTTGCTACTCTGAAGTTGATTGCAATATTTCTCCATCCTATAACGGTAGTTAATATTTCTATCCTGCTAATGTTCTTACAAATCATCAACTGCGTAGGATAGAGTGTATTTTAAGATGAAAACATCCAAAAGCTATATAATGCCAAATAGTATGGCATCACACTTTTAGATAATCATTATTGAATGCAAATCAACTATTAAAGCGAATTTAAAATAATTTTGCAACCAAGACCCATAAAAATAATCAAATACAGTTGTCAATAATTGACAATTGAGGATTTTTCCTCCATAATTCACTCCATCCATGGAATTCATGACTTATAAATCTTCCAAATGTGTGATACAAGCAAACCAATCAGTGAATAATACTCTGTAGAGATTATTGGATAAATGGGAGTGTTTGCAGGAAATAATATAGCAGATTCCACAACTGCGTACTTCACTTAAGAAACTATTGATTGGGAAATGGTGTAAGACCACAGACCAAATTTTTCATCACTTAATTTTAGCAGCTAGAAAATGAAGGCCTCCAGATCTGTAATTTCCTGACCGGGGCTGCCTGCAAGCATTGCTCAGCACCAGCAGCATCTTATTTGGGAATCAGCCTTTTTATCAGTTAAAGGGTCAGAGGAAGTCATAAAATGGGAGATTGAAGCTTGAATGGCTTTTGGTTAAGATGAGAATTGAAAAGAATCACTCCCAAAAGCCTATTTGGGGTCAATTATGCAGCTGCATTGCAGTGGCAGTAGCATTGCCTCACATTGATAGCTGGAACACTCACAGCAGACTGAACCAACCGCATATCATTTCATGAGGTCAGCTCTTTTAAGTCATAGACCAGCTAATACAAAGGGAACTCATTGAGTCAAACAGCAGGATATATGGAGAAAGAAATCTCAACATTGTGCTCTTATTCATAAAACCAAGGCTGCACATTTCACAGAGAAAGGATATTGTCATATTTTACCATAACAAGGAAATTAAGGCTCAGGATGTCTCCTTTTGGAGATACAACTTTGGATGTCTTGGTGCAAAAGGTACTTCAGAGAAGGATGTTTGTCTTTGACACTGAGGCACCCCCCCCCCCCACCACCCCCCACCAATTAAGAACAATTTTGTAATGTCTAATTAGAAGTGGCTGACTATGTAATTTCTGTCTTCCATGTGAATAGGTCTTGGGAAAAGATGGAGAAAAAAATTTCTGGAGTCATGATGGTTGCCAATATAAGTGTTCTTGCTCTGTGCCATACAATAAATGCCAACAACAATTCACTCTCACCAACAAACAGCATCATAGAGATAGCATGTAAATAACTTCAGCAACCTCCGCCTCATTGGCAAACATCCGTATTGCTGCAGGGCACACTTTATTGTTAAAGCAGAAATATGTTTCTAATATTGCACAAAAGCCTTAAAAGCTAGAACACCAAGGGCACTGCCAACAATAGATTCACATTATGGACTGGTAGGCCGGGCACTTATATGACACTGGGCTGTTACGTGGACTGGCTGTTTGATATTATTATAGCCTCCATCCTGCTCGTTCCAACGCATGCGTGACATGTCCGGCCTAGCTCTCTGCCCAGCATGGAACTCTGCACGGGCCACACTGGAAGCACAGGCAGCTCCATTCCCAGCTTCAGGGCTTCCATAACACCAGCAGCACAATGGAGCCTAAATTCCTGACATTTTAGCTTTCACACTCTTAATTACCAAATTACATTTACAACTTCCATAACACTGGCATTTGAATGTCTTATATAGAGAGCTAATAATATCTAACGGTGAATATTGTAAAGGGGACAGGAATTAATAAATGAGCTGCAGAGCAAGATATTCCCAAAACAAACTTGTATCAGTTTAAAACCAGAATAAGCTTAAACTGTTAATTTATAAATTGGATGTAAAGAGTGTCCCATTTAACAAAAGGAATTCAAACAATTCAGAAGTATTCAATTTAATGCCTTTTCTTATTCTGTGCATTTCTGCTGATATTGGGGAAAACATAATTGTTGGTGCTATCGCGCCCAAGGGTAGGAGAATTGAATTAATAGAAGGGGAAGATTTCCTTTGTATACCATGTGGAGAAAAGATCCAAGCTGTTTCTTATAAGCAGACTTATACTACAGATATAAACAAGACCAACATTTTTATAGAGGCAATTCAGATACTGTGCATGAGAAGATCTTGAATGTTGGACTATTCTAGCACTGTGTCTTAATGTATGGAACGGTGTTTACCAACTGTTTTCCAATGTGACCCCATTTTGACACCTGAAAATTAACATGACCCCACATGCCAGCCAAAACAAGATAGCAATAAAGCAGTACAGTAAAATTCAGTATATGATTATTAAAATTCATGTACTATAGATCAAAATACAATAATACATCATATAAATATGAAAATCTCTGTTTTTAAAACACTTTGTTAAAATGTCATTATTTTATGAACTCATGTAAGTTTCAACCAAGCTCTCCATATTCCTGGTGATAGAAGGCTCGGTGAAGCCCCTCTCCCTGCACCACACACATGCACACAGACACTCCTCTTCTCAACACCACTCCTCCCCAAACACACAAATCCTTCTTCCCAATCCTCCACTCACTCAGCAGCCCCCTTCCCAACTGCCCTGCCCCCACTCCCATTCCCACTCAGCAGCCCTCTTCCCAACCTCCCCCTCCACCGCCCCCACATACACACTCACCAGCCTTTCTTCCCAACCCCCTCCCCCCACTCACTCACTCACCAGACCCCTTCCCTTTCCCCTTTTGATCTGGTTGCCAGTACCTGTGAAAACTGACATGGTGCAAGGAGCCTGTGCTACTGGCAGATAGGAGCAAATGCACAGTAAAGTTTGAAGTTGCCACTCATCTTCCCAGATCAGCCACGAGACTTCATGATTTTTCTTGCACTCAGGCTGAGTTACACTTGCGGGTCTCTAGCTGCGCTGAATTGTTGCACATATATCCCAGGCCCACTCAAACCCACTGCTGGAATTGTTTTCTGAAGTTAAAGAGCACAGAGTCTGCCCATAATGCTGTTTGTTGGAATTGATCCAGTGTGCCCAGGGCTGCCCCGCCAGACTGGGTCGTCTCCTCTCCACAGTTGCCATTACTACTTGGAGGAGGGAGAAGCTCACGACCCCAAATGTGACCTCTCCGGCCTGATCAGGGGTCACGACCCACAGTTTGGGAAACCCTGGTATAGAAGCTATAAAACTTAAGGGGAAAACTCAAAAGAAAATACACTTGCTCTGTCAAACCATTGCAGTTTCTCTGATAATTCCCCAACCATGTCACTGATATTCTCCTTTTTCACAAAAATATGTCCCATAAAGAATAGAAAAACCAGAAAGTTTGTCAAAAATTTCAAGCATTGCCACAGTTTCTTTTCTATATCTGTCAAAAAACAATATTTTATTCAATCCCCGATTTTAATCACCTCACCATCAATGTTCATGCCTTCAGATGCCTAGGCCCTAAGCCTCTGAATTACCTCTCTAAACTTCTCCTCCTCATGAGCCTCCTTCAAAACCCTCCTTAAAACCTATCTCTGATCAAACGCTTGGCCATCTCTTTATGTAGAATTGTGTCAAATTTTGTTTAATAACATTCTTGAGAAGCACCTTGGGGCACTCCACTGCCTTAAAGGTACTATATAAATGCAAGTTGTTGTTGTGCTATCTTTTTATAATACTTTCACTTCAAAATATATGTATTTTGTTTGCTATACATGACAGAGAAACATCTAGTTTTAATTTGTACTTGTATCAAAGTTTCATTCTGATAGAGATTTACTCAGATTTTGGACCTTATTTAAAGGACAACTATCTGCATGATGTGTTATTTCACAATGAAGAGTGCCACACGAATGAGTACCAGAATATTAAAACTAAAATGAGTATAAAGCCCAATCTCATTACACCAATGTAAAATTTCAGTAGAACCAGGAGAAGTGCCAAGGTAAGAATGCCTGCCATCCTATTTATGGTTGCTATTGACCTATAAAAGGCATGGCAGAGATGTAAATGTAACTGTTTCAGGAACAAAGTGCAAGTGCAGCAACTGCCCCCTTTCTCTACATCTTTCAATTACACAATAACTATGGTGCACAATTCCAGGTGGGCACACATGATTTGCATACAGTAAGTCAAAGGGAAGCTCTAAATAAGCACCACCAGCACAAACAGCATGTTACAACGTCCTTACATAGGGAGGTGGGCAAACACAGATGTGGTGTTTGGCATGGTCAGGCAGTTTGTAAGATCTGTATAAATTTGGTGTGCTTCTATGCCAGATCACATAGGATAGGTGATAGCTTAGCCATGTTGAAGCAAGCAGCTTGTGATAAAGTGGAGGGCTATGTACATTTAACAGAATGTAGTTAATTGACCACATGACTGTATGGACCAACTGCTATACAACACGGGCTAATTTGGTAACTGGAAGTCTGGAGCTGGAGGTGATTGAAGAAGCACACATTGTGTTAGTACTTTGTTCTTAGTTCCAATAAACCATCAGTGGTTGTGAGTCAATCGGTCTCTCTGCCTATATTGTTGCAAGCACCAACTAATGTGTTAATATCAAGGGCTCTGCTTGCATTCGCTGGACAAAGCGAACCTGATAACCAAAGACATAAAACTGACGACGAGGATAAATCGGGTCAATTGACGGCAATCAATAAAGCTGCGGTAAGTCAACTGCGTTACTTCGCCACTACCTTGAAAGCTTTTTGAAAGCTCAGCCTCCTTAGTCATCGAGTATGCTGCAGTTTGGGCATCTTGAACTATTCGACCCTATTTCCAATGACTGGTCTCATTACATCAAATGCCTAGTGTCCTTCTTTACTGCTAATGACATCGCGGGTGGAGGACAAGAAGAGGGTGATTCTTTTGAACACATTTGAGAGCAAAACATATGGGCTGATCCGCAGCCTCACATCACCTAACACCCCTGATACGAAGACTTTCATCGAGTTAGTAAACATTGTAAAAAACTGCCTGAAGCCAAAGCCCTCAGTCACTATGCAGTATTTTAAATTCAATTCAAGGAAAAGGCTTCCAGGAGAGACAATCGTTAGCTATGTAGATGTTTTAAAGGAATTAATGGAATATCGTGAGTTCGGAATTTCAATTAATGACATGTTGAGAGATCGATTTATATGCAGAATCGGGGATGATGCTAGACAAAAGTGATTGCTATTTGAAACTAACCTAGACTTCAGTAAGGCATTAGAATTGGCAACAGCCATGGAGAGCGCTGTGGGAGACTTGGAGGCAATAAAAGATACTCAAAATGACGCCGTCCATTTTGTAGCTGGGAAGGGCCGTGGCAAAAGGCACAAAAACGCAGAAAGGCGGGAAACGCCCACTATGTACAGATGATTGAAGAACAGTAGTACGACAGTAAAATCCCACGACATTAATGAGAGAAATACATCCAGGCAGCCTGTAGGCGATTGATAGTTCAGAAATATCAAATGCTTTTTCTGCCAAAGCAATGGTCGCATTATGCAGCACTGTAAAGATAGGCTGAGACAGCATTTAAAAAACAAAGGTAGAAATCGCTAAATCTGTCTTGTTGAAGAACTAGAGGAAGCAGAATCTGACATCTATTCATTATACAACCTGAAAGTGGGTAGAACGGAGCCAATCCAGGTAGTCATTAGAGTCAATGAACAACCCATCAGGAGGTCAATACTGGGGCATCAATGTCTTTCACAGGAGAACATACTTTCAGATACTTGAGTAAAGGAGTCCATCCTTTAAGTCTGGAAGAATCGGACACCAAATTAAAAACATATACAGGTGAAGAAATGAGTGAAAGGGATATGTCAAGTCCTGGTGCAGTATGGGGATCAGTCTGCAAATTTACCCTTTATAGCTGGGATGGAACCCAGTTTAATTGGTTGCAACTGGCTCAAAAAGATTAAATTGCAATGGGCCAAGATTTTTTCAAATCAGAATGACAAACTTACAGGAATTGTTACAAAAGTATGCTTCCATTTTCAGTGACAAGCTAGGAAGGATTCATGGGCTACAAGCCAAAATCCACATTCACCCTAACACAACCCCCAGATTTATCGGAGCCAGACCAGTCCCTTATACTCTATGGGACAATGTTGAGACTGAGATAAACAGACTGGAAGAGTTGGGTATCTTACAACCAGTGCAACTTCCCGAGTGGGCAACATCCATAGTACCCACACTGAAGCCAGACCAAAGTGCTCGCTTATGTGGTGACTATAAGTTAACTGTAAACACAGTGGACAAACTTGACAGTCACCCGATATTGAAGATTGACAAATTATATTTGAAATTGGCATCATATATTCAAAACTTGACATGAGCCATACCTATCAGCAGGTAGAGTTGGAAGAAGGCTCTAGGGAATTTGTGACCATCAATATACATCAAGGATTGTATCAATATACTCGAATACCCTTTGGGGTCTCATTGGTCTGTGCTATTTCCCAATGTACCATGGAAAAGCTGTTTCAGGGACTTTGTTGTTTATCTGCATGATGTCTTAGCCACTGGACTAACTGACAAAGAATTTGGAGGAGGTGCTGAAGCATTTCTCACAAGTGGGGTACGCTTGAAATGAGAAAAATGTCTTTTCCAAGCCAAAGAAGTAACTTACTTGGGCCATAAGGTCGACGTGCAGGGTCTGCATCTCGTGGAAGAAAAGGTCAAGGCTATTTGCAAGGCACCTGCACCAAAAAACACTACAGAACTAAAGGCCTTCTTTGGCATGATAAACTACTATGGGTGATTTCTCCTAAATCCATCAACTGTACTGGCTCCATTATACACATTGCTTTAAAAAAACCATAAATGGATTTGGCAAGCTCCGCACCAAAAGGCATTTCTGAAGGTAAAGCAATTGTTAAGATCATTGGTCTTACTGGTCCACTTTGACCCAAAGAAAGAATTGATTTTAACTTGCGACACATCCCCTTATGGAGTAGGATCTGTACTTTCGTATCAGATGGCTCTGAGTGACCCATTAGTTATACATCTCACACGCTCAGTGCTGCAGAGTGGCAATATTTTCAAATTGAGAAGGAGGGCTTGACTGTTGTGTTTGGTGTTCAGAAATTCCATCAACACCTCCATGGTCACCATTTTCACATTATATCCGACCACAAGCCTCAGCTGGTATTGCTTGGAGAAGATAAGGCGAAACCCCCATCGCATCTGCTCGCAACCAGAGGTGGGGAATGATATTGGCTGCTTATGAATACACTTTTATTTACCGATCGGGTAGCCAGGTCACACATGCTGACACCCTGAGCTGCCTCCCCCTGCAGATAACAATGTGAAGGTTCCAATTCTCAAGGAACTTGCCTTAATACTAATTTTTTTGGATTCCTCCCCTGTCCAGGCCAAACAAATCCATGAGTAGACAAGTCCACTTTTATCTCACATCTGGGAGCAGGTCTTGAATGGATGGTCTGGCGAGCCAAAGTCTGAAGACATGAAGCCCTATTCCATTTGCAGATATGAGCTCACCTGCCAGGATGGCATATTGCTCTGGGGAGCAAGGGTTATCGTGCCTCTGAGAGGGCGAAGGCCATTACTGGCTGAATTACATAGCACTCACCCTGGCATTAGTAGGATAAAGATGCTCACGAGCAGCTACTTGTGGTGGCCAGGGATGGATGTGGACATCGAAACCCTAGTCAAAAGTTGTCTTCAATGCCTGCAGGTACAAAAGCTACCCCACCCCCCAGCCCCCTTAGCTCCATCACACCGCTGGGAATGGTCGGGGTGACCATGGGTGTGCCTCCACGTCAACTACATGGAGCCCTTCTTGGACACGAAGTTGCATTTACTAATAGACGCCCACTCCATGTGGACGGATGTCTACAAGTCTGGTCACCCATGTCTGCTGCCACCATTGACTGTTTGTGACAGAGTTTTGCAGTGCACGGGTTACCAGAGGTGCTCGTGTCAGATAATGGGACTGCATTTACCAGCGGGGAGTTGCACAGGTTTACAATCCTCAATGGAATAACTCATATCAAAACCTCTCCTTACCACCCCATCTCTAATAGGTTTGGCTTATCGAGCGGTCCAAACTTTTAAGTCTGGGATGAAAAAGTGGGACAGGGCTTCCATCAGCACCAGATTGTCACGGCTCCTGTTCGCATACCAGATGATGCCACACACAACCCACTGATATTGCTCCCACTTAATTACTAATGAAGAGACATCTCCTCACCCATCTAATTTTTATCAGGCCAAATTTATGGGGGAGGGTGAAGAGAAGCCAAGAGGCCCAGAATACTAGACATGATGGCCATAATCATGAAAGAAATTTCACGGTGGGAGACACGGTTCTTGCGAAGAACTTTGGAGATGGACCCAATTGGCTATCAGGCAAAGTGAATGCTGTGACAGGACCTCTCTCCTATAATGTATTGACAAATGGCTGAATAATTAAATGACACGTAGATCATCTCCAGAGAAGAGAGACAGTCCTCCAAGAAGGAATGCTGTCTTCATTTGCGTTTGAGTCTGCACCGCATGTGGAAGAAATGTCACACGATTTGGAAGTACTGGTGGGGCCTGTCAGACCCGAGAGGGTTGAAGACAAAAACTTGCCCACTTCCACCAAAGAGCCTTGAGGAGGGAGTCTTGGAAAAACCAGCCAAGGTCATTGAACCAGAATGCTTGACATGTCTGAGGAAGCATCCTGAGAGACTTGACTTGTAAATAGTTATCCACATAAATAGTTGGGATGTTGTGAAGCTTGTCAATTTTACTTTCAAGTAAAGGGGGAGGGATGTGGTAAAGTGGAGTGCTGTGTGCCTTTAAGAGAATGTACTTAATTGACCACATGACTGTATAGACCAATCGCTATACAACACTGGCTACCTTGGTAACTGTAAGCCTGGAGCTGGAATTGATTGAAGAAGCACACATTGTGTTAGTGCTCTGTTCTTAGTTCCAATAAACCACCAGTATTTGTTCAGTTAATCGGTCTCTCTGCCTATATTGTTGCAAGCACCAACTAATGTGTTAATATCAAGAACGCAGCTCGCATTCGCTGGACGAAGCGAACCTGATAACCAAAGACAGATAACAGCTGCTGCAATTTGAGGAGATAGCCTTTCCCAGTTTATTTCTGAACCAGAGGAGAGGATAGATGAAACTATCCAGATCATCTAACTTATGCAGGAGGGTGGAAACATTCAAAGCCTTCCATCTTGAGGTTTCCATCCTCAGGAGTTTGCCAGCTCCAATTTGTAATGAAAGAGCAACTGAAAAGACTGCAAAGGGGTCTTGCCTTGCAAAAGTGAAGGGTTTTTTTAATCAAGTACAGAAATTCAGAAGTAAAAAAAACTATGCAAAATGTTAAATGCAACATTAATCAAATGCTTATTGTCAAAAATAAAGCAATAGCTCTTCACCAACTGCAATAACAACAAGCTTGGGCTGAATCTTAGCCTCCAAAAACTGGTAGGCTGGGGTTTGTGAGATGATAAAACTTAAAAACCATAAACCTAACACTAATCCACCTCTCACCCACACACTTCTGGGTTTAATGGAGGTGGGACAAGAGACCTGCTCCCAAGGCTGGTCAATTAAATATTTTAATGAGGTAACAGTCTCAGATTTAATCTGCTTTGCCGTATTTCCCAGGCCTCAGGAAATGGGAAGCTGAAAGGAGGTGAGGATAGCTTTGGGCAGAAGTCAATTGCCTTTACAGTACTGTTTGTGGGCGAGGAGGAGGAGGCTCCTTATCTTTAGCTATGGCCTGCTCTAGAATGCTCCACACTCGACTTGCAGCCAAGTCTGTCAACAAAGCTGACATCCAGGCAAGAAACCTAAAAAAAAACTGTGCACATTATGGAATGTGGGAGGTCAGTTAGCTCAGCTGGCTAGTGTGGTGCAGAATAATATCAACAATGTGGGTTCAATCCCTAAACTGGCTGTGATAATTCATGAAGGCCTGCTTCCTTGACTTGTCCTGTGCTTTCTGGGGATCGGTGCCTCTCGAGCTATATAACCACTTGTCCCTCTCTAACAGAGACAGAGATACCTGTTGACCACTGTGAACTATGACTAATTACCAAACCTTCTGTTATGGTGCCAAAACACTCGAGCTTGTGTGGAAACCTAAAACTTGGCCTCCCATCTCTGGCATAGCCCACCCCTGTCACAATCAAGGGTCCTGTCTATAGATGTAGATGTTCATTGCCTGGCACTTGTATAGTGCAATCTTACTTAGAATCATTGAGTCATAGGGGTCTACAGCACAGAAAAAGGCCCTTTGGTCCATTGAGTCTGCACCAGTCAAACAAGTACCTAACTATTCTAATCCCATTTTCCAGCCCTAGGCCCATAGCCTCGTATGCCATGACATCGCAAGTGCACATCAAAATACTTCTTAAATGTTATGAGGGTTTCAGCCTCATAACCCTTTCAGACAGTGAGTTCCAGATTCCCACCACCCTCCGGGTGAAAGAATTCTTCCTCACATCCCCTCTAAACTTCCTGCCCATTACTTTAAATCTATGCCCCCGGTTATCGATCCCTCCATCAAGGGGAAAAATTCCTTCCTGTCTACCCTATCTATGCCCCTTATAATTTTATACACCTTAATCATGTCCCCCCTCAATCTCCTCTGCTCCAGGGAAAGTAACCCTAGTCTATCCAATCTCTCCTCATAACTAATACTCTCCAGCCCAGGCAACATCCTGGTGAATCTCCTCTGCACTCTCTCTAGTGCAATCACATCCTTCCTACAATGTGGATTCCAAAACTGCACACAATACTCTAACTGTGTTCAAACCAGCATTTTATGCAGTTCCATCATAGCCTCCCAGCTCTTAGATTCTATGCCTTGGTTAATAAAGGCAAGTATCCCATTTGCCTTCTTAACCACCTTATCTACTTGTCCCACTACCTTAAGGGACCGGTGGACATGCACACCACAGTCCCTCTGATCCTCGGTACTTCCCAAGGTCCTACCATTCATCATGTATTCCCGTGCCTTGTTTGTCCTGCCCAAGTGCGTTGCCTTACACTTATCCGAATTAAATTCCATTTGCCACTGATCAGCCCATCTGACCAGCCCGTCTAATCCTCCTGTCATCTAAGGTTATCCTCCTCACTATTTGTCACCCCACCAATTTTCATGTCATCTGCGAATTTACTGATCAACCCTTCTACATTCAAGTCTAAATCGTTTATATATACCACAAACAGCAAGGGACCCAACACCGATCCCTGTGGAACCCCACTGGACACAGGCATCCAATCACAAAAACACCCCTCGACCATCACCCTCTGCTTCCTGCCACTCAGCCAATTCTGGATCCAATTTGCCAAATTGCCTTGGAACCCATGGGCTCTTACCTTCGTTATCTGTGTCCCATTTGGGACCTTATCAAAAGCCTTGCTGAAGTCCAAGTAGACTACCTCAAATGCATTGCCCTCATCCACACAGCTGGTCACCTCTTCGAAAAATTCATTCAAATTGATCAGACATGACCTCCCCTTAACAAAACCATGCTGACTGTCCTTGATTAATCCCTGCCTCTCCAAGTGTAGATTAATTCTGTCCCTCAGAATTGCTTCCAATAGTTTCCCCACTACTGAGGTTAGACTGACTGGCCTAGTGTTCCCTCGTAAACCCCTTCCTCCCTTCTTAAATAACAGCACCACATTGGCTGTCCTCCAGTCCTCTCCTGTGGCCAGAGAGGTATTGAAAATTATTGCCAGGGCCCCTGTTATCTCCTCCCTTGCCTCACTCAACAGCCTGGGATACATTTCATCCGGGTCTGGAGATTTATCTACTTTTAAGCCTGCCAGACCACTTAGAAGCTCCTCCCTTTCTATGCTAATTTCTTTAATTATATCACAGTCCTTCTGCCTGATTTCCATAACCATGTTGTCCCTCTCGCTTGTGTACACCGACAAGAAGTATTCATTTAGAACCCTACCTACATCTTCCGGCTCCACACAGAAATTACCACTATGGTCCTTAATGAGCCCTAATCTTTCCCTAGTTATCCTCTTACTCTTAATGTACTTGTAAAATAACTTTGGATTTTCTTTTATGTTACCTGCCAATGTTTTTCATGCTCCATTTTTGCTCTTCTAATTTCCTTTTAAGTTCGCCCTACACATTCTATACTCCTCTAGGGCTTCCGCTATTTTGAGCCCTCGGTATCATAAGCCTCCCTTTTCCTCTTTATCCAATCCTTTATATCCCTCGACATCCAGGGTTCCCTGGATTTGTTGGTCCCACCCTTTGTCGTTACTGGAACATGTTGGCCCTGTACTCTCCCTATTTCCTTCTTGAATGACTCCCACTGCTCTGATGCAGATTTACCTAAAAGTAGCTGCTCCCAGTCCACTCTGGCTAAATCATATCTGATCTTATTAAAATCGGACCTCCCCCAATTTAGAATTCTGATTTCTGGCCCATCCTTGTTCTTTTCCATAACAACCCTGAATCTGATGGAGTTATGATCACTATCTGCAAAATGGTCCCCCACTGATACCTCTACCACTTGCCTGGCTTCATTCCCTAAAACTAAGTCCAGGGCCACCCCCTCTCTTGTAGGACCTTCTATGTACTGACTTAAAAAGCTCTCCTGGATGCATTTTAAGAAGTCTGCTCCCTCTAAACTTATCACACTATGACTAACCCAGTTAACGGGGAAATATAATTACCCTTTTTTTGACACTTCTCTGAAATTTGCCTACATATCTGCTCTTCTATTTCTCTCTGACTGTTTGGGGGCCTATAGTACTCCCCCAGCAAGGTGATTGATCCTTTTTTGTTTTTCAGTCCTACCCATATGGCTTAATTTGAGGAGCCTTCGAAGATGTCATCCCTCCTACCTACAGCAATTACCTACAGCAATTACTGCTGTAGTTGATTCCTTGATCAATATTGTGATACCCCCTTCACTTTTATCTCCTTCCCTGTCTCATCTGAAGACCCTGTATCCTGGAATATGGAGCTGCCAATCCTGCCCCTCTCTCAACCACGTCTCTGTGACAGCAATGACATCATACTTCCATGTGTCAATTTGTGCCCTCAACTCATCTGCCTTATTCGTCAGAGCCCTTGCATTAAAATAAATACCATCCAACCTTGCCAAACTCCCTTGTGCCTTGACTGGCCTATAATTTCCTTGCCTTCCAGACTCACTTGCTCTCTCTTCTAATTTTGGCTGTGCATCTCTCCCTGCTGTACCTCCCCTCAGGATCCCATCCCCCTGCCAAGTTAGTTTAAACCCTCCCCAACAGTACTAGCAAACCTTCCCGCAAGGATGTTGGTCCCATTCCAGTTCAGGTGCAACCCATCCACCTTGTACAGGTCCCACTGCCCCCAGAAATGTTCCCAATGTCCCAGAAATCTAAAGTCCTCCCTCCTGCACCATCTCTCCAGCCACACATTCATTTGGACTAAACTCCTATTTCTATTCTCGCTAGCATGTGGCACCGGAAGTAATCCAGAGATTATTACATTTGAGGCCCTGTTTTTTAATCTTTTTCCTAGCTCCCTAATTTCTGCTTGCAGGACTTCATCCCTCTTTCTACCTATGTCATTGGTACCAATACATACCACAATCTCTGTCTGTTTGCCCTCCTCCTTTAGAATGCCCGGCAGCCATTCAGTGACATCCTTGACCCTGCCACCAGGAGGTAACATACCATCCTGGAGTCACATCTACTGCCACAGAAACACCTGTCTGCTCCCTTTACTATTGAGTCTCCTACCACTATTGCTCTTCCCCTCTTTTTTCCTCCCCCCCTGCCTTGCCATGCCTCTAGTTGAAAAAAAACCTTTCTTTAAGTTAAATACAGTACAAAAAACGTTAATTTATGTACTTCAAATAAAAACTAGAACCCTTACCTTTCCTTAGTTTAATCTATTTTAAACTGGAGAAAAAACCTGGAGAAAAGCACTTACCCACTATTCACTAATCAGCTCTCACCTTTGTGTTGATGTCACTTTTCGAAGCTTCCCTGCACTTGCTCTGGTTCTAATCTCTCCACCGTTCTCTCGTGCTGTCTTGTGATATCACTCTTTTTATTTTCAACAAGAACTGACGGCAGGACACTCTTCCCAGACTGCTTCACCACGATGCTGACTGCAGGACACTCTTCCTACACTGCTTCACTGTGATGCAGACTGCAGGACACTCTTCCTACACTGCTTCACTGTGATGCTGACTGCAGGACACTCTTCCCAGCACTTATCAGTCACTTATCAGACCATACCTGAATGTGGTCCAGCTGTTGTTACATGTGGACATGGGTTGCTTCAGTATCTGAGGAGTCATGAGTGGTACTGAGCACAATGCAATCATCAGTAAGCATCACTATCTCTGACCTTATGTTTGATGGAGTGACTGAAGATAGTTAGGCCTAGGACACTACACTGAGAAACTCCTGCAGCTATGACCTAGGGTAGAGAGGCAGAGAAGCATAGGAGGGAATGCCAGAGTTTAGGGCCTAGGCAGCTGAAGGCACCACTACCAATGGTGGAACAAATAAAATGCTCATGAGGCCAGAATTAGATGAGTGCAGATATCTTAGAGGGTTGTGTGGCTGAAGGACCTTAGAGCTAGGGAGTGGTGAGAACATGGAGGGCTTTGTAAACAAGGATGAGAATTTTAAAAACAAAACAATGGTTGACAGTGAGTCAATGAGAGTATATAAATGCAAATCATTTTCCTTTCGGCATGAAGCATGTGAGCATCAAAAAATGTTCTTGTGCATGTTTCTTAAACTGGTATACAAGAAGCAAGGACTTAGAACACAGATACAACTGTTTGATATGGTGTTTTCAAGAATGGCAGGGTTAATATATGGCAAATTACATGCATGCTTAAATGTCAAAAATACATTAATATGTCATCAAATTCTTGCATTTTTGAAACACGTTGGTGAAACACATGTCCAACAAATATGGCCAGGATTAAATTAGTGATCATTAAATGCATATTTTTATTTGAAACCTTGGATGGAAACTGCCTTTAAATAATGCAGAGCTTGTATTCAGCTGTCTTCAGGTATTCCCCAAACTGGCTTTCTTGCT
The DNA here is from genome assembly GCF_017639515.1 of Carcharodon carcharias. NCBI lineage: Eukaryota > Metazoa > Chordata > Chondrichthyes > Lamniformes > Lamnidae > Carcharodon > Carcharodon carcharias. Next base: position 151,298,102 of record NC_054473.1, on the reverse strand, counting down.
CGTTTTGTAACGTTACACAGGGTCAGAAAAACCTAAAGCACTCTCAAACCCAGAAATAGTGTATGGATTGTACATAGATGTATATGTATATACTGGTTCACAAAGGAAGACAAAGTGGCTACTCCTTTTATGGGAAACCAGCATTTAATCCAGTAAGCTTGTGAAGATCAATATTCTGGTGAAATGAGACGATGTTCAAGTTATTTTAATGTTGATGGTTAGCTAATTTTGGAATGGAGACATTTCTTCTAGAGACAGACATTCAGTAGTGATAATGTCAATCACTAGGGTAGGATGGCTGCATCAAGGCATGAGGAGTGTAGATTTATTGATGGAAATATATCTGTGTTTGATTTTGAGAGAATTCTGAACTGGCCAATCCATTCTAACTGTAATTTTAGATTGTGAAGTGACATTAATCTAAGCCATTTTTGTAAAATGCCATCAGAAGAGTTTGATAAAAACACATAAAACTACCATCAATGACAATCATAGGTAGCACATGAACCAGTATGTGGGCAGGCAAGGAGTGATATCCACAGCTGCTGGAGATTGCCTTCTGGCCTTCTAAAGGCTCTTGCACTTACATACACTCTTTATCACAGCTCTCAGAAATGGTTCAAACCCTTTCAAACATCATGAATTATTTTGAAGTGTAGTGACTGTTTTTATGTCAGAAAACATAACAGTCAATTTTACACACAGGAAGCTTTCGCAAAATACAATAAGATGGGTTACCAGTTGATTTTTTTTTATAGGTATACGTTTCTGGGGTAATAATAGGCTGTAATTAAGGGTATAGTAATTTGTTACCTTAGTGATTTTTGCCCTGTAGGTTTATTGGTGGCTATTGGTATACAGCACTGCAGGTAACACACTTAATTTAGATTGTCAGCAACAAACAATGTTTCCCTTTTATCATTTTCTGGAATTACTAACTGACCCCATCTACTGTAGTCCTGATAAATATTGTAGGGAGAAAGCCATATAAGTAATTACCTTGCCTTTTCCAAGGGAAGCAGTGGTGTAGTGGCAATTCACTGGACCGGTTACCCAGGCCATTGCTTTGGGGACAGGTTCGAATCCCTGGTGGAATTTAAATTCAATTAATAAATCTGGAATTAAAAGCTAGTCTTGGTTATAATGAATCAATTGTCATCAAAAACCTATCTGGTTCACTAATGCCCTTTAGGGGAGGAAATCTACTGTCCTTGTCTGGCCTACATTTCACTCCAGACCCACATTAGCCACATAAGAATGGTTGACTCTTAAATGCCCTCTGAAAGGCCTATTCAAACTATGACAAAGCCTATAAAAAGGAATGAAACCAGATGAATCACCTAGCAATCAACCAAGGCACTGGAAATGACAACAGCCAGCCTAGCCCTGTCGAACCTGCAAAGCCCTCCTTACTAACATCAGGGGGCTTGTGCCAAAACTGGGAGAGCTGGCTCACAGGCTAGTCAAGAAACAGCCTGACTGACAATGTCACAGACACCACCATTACCATCCCTGGATAGGTCCTGTCCCACTGACAGGACAGACTCAGCAGAGATGGCAACATAATGGTCAGTCAGGAGGGAGTTGCTGTGGGAGTTCCCAACATCAACTCTGGATCCCAGAAGTCTCATGGCATCAGGTCAAACATGGGCAAGGAAACGTCCTGCTGGTTACCACCTACCGCACCCCCCACCCATATCTCAACTGATGAATCAGTTCTCCTCCATGTTGAAAACATTTCTGAGGGAGACTGGGGCACAGAATGTACTCTGGCTGGGGGACTTCAATGTCCATCATCAAGTGTGGTTCGTTAGTAAGACCACAGATCAAACTGGCTGAGTCCTGAAGACGTAGATGCTAGACTGGGTCTGTGGAAGGCGGTGAGGGAACCAGCAAAAGGGAAAAACCAACTTGACTTCATCCTCACCAACCTGCCTGTTGCAGATGCATCTGTTCATGACAAGTATTGGCAGGACTGATCATTGCATAGTACTTGTGGAGATGAAGTCCTGTCTTCGTATTGAGGATCCCCTGCATCGTGTTGTGTGGCTCTACCATTGTGCTAAATAGGATAGATTTTGAGCAGATATAGCAACTCAAAGCTGGGTATCCATGAGGCAATGTGGGCTATGAGCTGCAGCAGAATTGTGTAGAGTCACAATCTGTAACCTCATGGCCTAGCATATTCCTCACTCTACCAATACCATCTAGCCGTGGGAACAAAACTGGTTTAATGAAGAGTGCGGGAGGGCATGCCAGGAGCACCACCAATCATACCTAAAAATGTGGTGTCAACCTTGTGAAGCCACAACACAGCACTACTTGCATGCCAAACAGCAAAAGCAGCAAGTGATAGGCAGAGCTAAGCAATCCCATAACCAGTGTCAGATCTAAACTATGCAGTCCATCCACATCCAGTCGTGGATGGTGTTGGACAATTAAACAATCAACTGGAGGAGGATGAGGGTCTGCAAATATCCCTATCCTCAATGATGGGAGACCCAAGCACTTCAGTGCAAAGATAAGGCTGAATCTTCAGCCAGAAGTGCTGAGGGGATGATCCATTTTAGCCGCCTCATGAGGTCTCCAGCATCACAGATGCCAGTTTTCAGCCAATTCGATTCACCCCACGTAATATCAAGAAACAGCTAAAGGCACTGGATATTGCAAAGGCTATGGGCCTTGAAAACATTCCGACAACAGCACTAAAGACTTGTGCTCCAGAACTAGCTGCACCTTTAGCCAAATTGTTCCAGTAAAGCTACAACACTGGCATCTACCTGTTCACAAAAAGCAGGACAAATCCAACCCAGCCAATTACTGCTCCATCAGTCTATTCTCAATTATCAGCAAAGCGATGGAAGGGGTCATCAACAGTGCTATCAAATGGCACTTATTCAGCAATAACCTGCTCACTGGTGCTCAGTTTGGGTTCTGTCAGGGCCTGACAGCTCCTAACCTCATTACAGCCTTGGCGCAAACATGGACAAAAGAGATGGACTCCTGAGGTGAGGTGAGAGTGACTACCCTTGGCATCAAGGCAGCAATTGACCAAGTGTGGCATCAAGGAGCCCTAGCAAAACTGAAGTCATTGGGGATCAGCAGAAAGCTCTCCACTGGTTGGAGTCATACCTAGCACAAAGGAAGATGACTCGGATTGTTGGATGTTAATCATCTCAGTCCCAGGACATCACTGCAGGAGGTCCTCAGGGTATTATCTTTAGCTGAACTATCTTCAGTTGCTTCACCAATGGCCTTCCCGTCATCATAAGGTCAGAAATGGGGATGTTCGCTGATGATTATACAATGTTCAGCACCATTCTCCAGTCCTCAGCTACTGAAGCAGTCCATGCCCATATGCAGCCAGACCTGGAGAACGCTCAGGCTTGGACTGATAAGTGGCAAGTAACATGCATACCATACAAGTCCGAGGCAATGACCATCTCCAACAAGTGAGAATCCAACTATCGCCCCTTGACATTCAATGGCATTATCATTGTTTAATCCCCCACTATCAACATCCTGGGGTTAACATTGACCAGAAACAGAACTGGACTAGCCAAAAAAAACAGGTCAGAAGCAGGGAATTCCATGGAACGTAACTCACCTCCTGACTCCCCAAAGCCTGTCCACCATCTACAAGGCACAAGTCTGGAGTATGGTGGAATACTCTCCACTTGCCTGGATAAGTGCAGCTCCCACAACACTCAAGAAACTTGACACCATCCAGGATAAAGCAGCCCGCTTGATTGGCACCCCATCAGCCACCTTCAACATCCAGTCCTTCCACCACCGAAGCACAGTGGCAGCAGTATGTACCATTAGCAAGATGCACTGCAGAAACTCACCAAGGATCCTTCGACAGCACCTTCCAAGCCCACAACTTCTACCACAACAAAGGCAGTAGATGAATGGGAACACCACTACCTGCAAGTTCCCTTCCAAGCTACTCACCATTCTGACTTGGAAATATATCGCCTTTCCTTCACTCTCACCAGGTCAAAATCCTGGAACTCCCTCCCTAACAGCACTGTGGGTGTATGTAACTCCTTGACTGCAGCGGTTCAAGGAGGTGGCTCACCATCACCTTCAAAAGGGTAATTAGGGAAGGGCAATAAAAATGCTGGCCTAGCCAGTGACACCCACATCCTGTGAAAGAATGAAAAAATATACTATATGTTTGTGCCACTGAGATTACAGCATCTTACATCAGCATGATATTTATAAATTAGATTTAAACTATGTTTACTCGGTGGTCAGAATGGGGAACTCACTGTCACTTGCTGCAGTCAAGGTGAAAGGGATGCATTTAAGGGGAAGCTGGCTGTGTACGTGATGGGTAAAAAAATAGAAATGTGGATATGGCCAGATAAAGGAAATGGAAAGAGGGTCATGTGGAGCATAAATACTAGAATAGACTTCTTTGACTTGTTTCCCATCTGTAAATTCTATGTAATTCTAACATTTTTATTCTTTATTCCAATGCACTGTTCTCTCATTGCATTTTATTAGTAACCATGTAAGCAAAGTGACTGAGCTCTCTACAGCTTCCAACAATGTTATGTGAATATCAACAATGAGATTTAATAGTACCATACTCCAAAGTGAAAGTCTGAAATTCTCCCCTTCCTCCCATCAACTAACCATCTTTCCTTTTTATTTTGCCACACTACTGGCCACAACCCACTGCTCGCTACCTGGAGGCAACCCAAATATACAAACCAAGTCTGACCCTTGAACCTGGGTCTATTTCCAGCATAGTATAAAACACATACATCTCATGCCAAACCATACTGCGTATAACAAAACCATAATCAAATCTGTGATTCAAATCTTAAAGTCAAAACTGGAAAACAGAACATCGGACATTTCAATGATAAGAGAAAACTTTGACAAAAAAGATAGGGACAACTAGGGGGAATGTCAAGCAAATACTGGGGAAAATATAAGTTTTGCACCAGTAATTTCTGAATTGCATTTATAAATAGGACTCAAAGGGAACTGTTACGCTTCCCTGTTTTGGTGGTTGTAAAGGATTCCATTGCATCATTCAAAGTGCAGGGAATTCTTCTGATCTCCGGGCCAACATTCCTTACTCAACCAAAGCCAGCAAACACAAATTATTTGATCGTTTATTTCATTTGCTGTTTATGGGGCCTTGCTCTGTATAAATTTGTCTGTCACATTCCCCTACATAGCAACAGTAACTGCACTTTCAAAGTAATTAATTGGAAACAAAGGGTTGTGAGATGTCCTGAGAACATAAGGTGAAGCATAAAAGCAAATTCTTTCTTTTCACTGTTAGAAAGGCTTCATAACTTGCAACTGACAACAGAATTTTCTGTTAGCACAAGTGTATTTTCAATGAGCTAATTGATGTAAATTTGAAGGATTATTTAGATGTAAATTATGCATTTGCACTCCTTAGTAAGTCACGAGCTATCTCTCACCTCTCTCCAGAAGCAAAAATATTGTCAAAGAGTTAAGAAATTAAATTCATATGAAGCTTTGGCCCAAACAAAGTACGGTAACATAGTGGTTGTGGGACTGGACCAGCAACACAGAGGTCATGACTTTAAATCCCATAGTGGCAAGTTGTGGAATGGAATTCAATAAATCTGGTAATTTGTGGCATCAGAAAGACAGTTGCTAGATTGTCGCAAAAAATCCAACTGGTTCACTAGTATCTGACCTCCATGTGACTCCAGTCCCACACTACGGGGCTAACCCCTAATGCCTTTTGAAGTGCTCTAGCGAGCCACTCAGTCATGAAATAATTACAATGAAAGTCGATAAGGAGGCCAACCACCAGCTTCTCAGGGCAACTAGGGACAAATGCCAGTGTCACCCACATCTGAGAACAAATTTTTTAAAATGTAGACACTGAGCCAGATTGAGTTTTTCAACCTATAATCCAATATTAAGATTTAAATGTTTCAAAGTGAGGTTAAATTGATGTAGTAAATAGTATGGTTTAATTCCAGGCGGTAGCAAGCTCCTATTTTAACTCTTAGCCTGCCATGGCTGAATTTCCAGCATTCTTCAAAATGGATAATCAGCAGCATGTAGGTTAAAAACATTTTACAGATTTGTCTTTATATCAAGCACTCAATCTAAAATATCACGCTGCCTTCACTACGCCTGGTGCAGTTCCTTTTGCTTTTCAGGTGGCCCCTGGGCATGAATCCTTCATCCTTGCTGAAGAATTTTCTGAGGTGGCAGAAAACACACAGCAGGGTGAGGGTGAGAGTAATTGTTATTATGGAAAAGGTACAAATTATGGAACATCACTCTTTTATATTACTCCAGCACATGTTAGGAATCCAAGTCACTGTGCTTTCTATGTTCACACTTTCTGTATGAAGGTTAAATATTCAGGCCCCAAAATTCACGGGATTCTGCGCCACCGGCAAAAATTCCCATCAAAATCAGCGGAGGCTGACCCCCATCAGAATATCTGAGGTCAGCTAGTTCAAACAATGTCAATGGACAAGGATGGAGCTGCTGCCAGCAGAGGGTCAGATGTACCAGGAAGCCCAGGAAATTTGGTAGGGGTGTAGAAGGATGGTATAACTTCCCTACTTAAGGTGCAGCATGCAGTTCAATGGTTGAGCTGGCTCTTGGAAGAAGGCTCGAACAGCGAAGCTAGGGAAGAAAAAAGGCAAGTTTCGCATTTTTCAGAGGCTAGTCACAGTATCACAGCATCACAGTATCCTTGCAGTGCCAGAAGGAGGCCATTTGGCCCATCCAGTATGCACTGGCTCTCTGAAAGAGTATTCCACCTAGTCCCACTCCCCTGCTTTATCCCCGTAACCTTGCACATTCTCTCTCTTCAGGTAGCAATCCAATTCCCTTTTGAATACCTCGATCGAACCAGCCCCCACCACTCTTTCAGGAAGTTTGATCCAGACTCCAACCACCGTCTGGGTGAAAAAAAATTTCTGCACATCACATTTGCTCTTTTTGCCAATTATTTTGAATCTGTGCCCTCTAGTTCATAACGTTCTCTTGAGTGGGAACAGCTTCTCACTATTTACCTTGTCCATACCCCTCAGGATCTTGAATACCTTTATCAAGTCTCCTCTCAGCCTTCTTCTCTCCAAGGAAAACAGTCCGAACCTCTCCAATCTATCCTCATAGCAACAGTTCTTCATCTCAGGAATCATTCTTGTGAACCTCCACTGTATACTCTCCAATGCCTTCACATCCTTCCTCAAGTATGGCACAAAGAACTGGACTCAGTACTCCAGATGAGGCCTAACTAATGTCTTATACATGTTCAACATGATCTCCTTACTCTTGTACTCAATGCCCCATTAATAAAGCCTAAGATACTATATGCTTTATTAACTGCTCTCTCAACATGCCCTGCCATCTTCAATGACCTATGTACATAAGTACCGAGGTCCCTCTATTCCTGCAGCTCCTTTAGAGGCTCTCCCTTTATTTTATAAAAAACAAAAAAACTGTGGATGCTGGAAATCCAAAACAAAAACAGAATTACCTGGAAAAACCAGCAGGTCTGGCAGCATCGGTGGAGAAGAAAAGAGTTGACGTTTCGAGTCCTCATGACCCTTCATTTTATACTGTCTCACCATATCTTTCCTGCCAAAATGAATCACCCCACATTTGATGTAGAAATGCTGCTTGGAAAGTGCACCGGGATTTAAGAATCCTGCTAGATAGATATTGAGAGTAATGTCTGAATCACCTTTGGTGCTGACTGATGGATCTGGCTCTCTTTATAACTCCTGTTACTTATTGTTCTCCAGACAATGGATCAAATAAAGTTGGATCCATGTGCAGCCTTAGATCCTAGCTCTATTGAAATAGATTACTTTCCAAGGGTAATGCAGAATGCAGTTGAAGACGTCCTGAGTATATGAATGAAATTTCTTTATGCAATACCTCAGTCTCCTAAATATGACTAAAAGTCTCTACGAACAATCTCAGTGAGCAGTGTCCCTGTAACTAAGTATTCCTGTCTTGATGAATGAATCCGGGGCCGGGATTTTCCAGCCCTGTCACGGCAGGACCACTGTGGGAGATTCTACAACCCAGTCACCGGGACTGGATGATCCTGGCAGTAGATGGGGTTGAAAAATCCCGCCCCTAGCAAACTGCACCTTCTTAAAAGTGGTGCACATTCTCAGGGGTGAATAGGATGACTGAAGAATTGTAATTTAGACCAGGTGATGCCATTCTGTCCTAACTGGGAGGCCAGGCATTTTTTCAACCTGCCAGGGAAATTTCTGCTGGTGCATTTCTCCCAGAGAACACCAGCGTAAATTGATGCTGTCAGCACATTCTGGCCCTGCAAAAGTAGTTAATCCCAAATTACTCCCTCCCCCAACCTATGAATCTTATGTTCATTCTTTATCGCTGTTGCATAGAAAGCAGAAAAATTCTCCCTTTATAACATAAGGAATGAAGTAAAAATAATAGTAAAACTTCTCAAAGCAACACAAGCAGGATAGGCAAGTTAAGCCACAGAGACAATAAACAGCTTTTAATACAAAAATCTGTTTGGGGTAAAGTTTAGTTTCATGAAAATGTAAATAGCGGTTTAATACGATACTTTCAGTGAAGTTCAGCAAACAGTGGTTCATCAATCAGAATGACACAATAATTACATCACATGATTAAGAGGGTATCCCGAATCTCTGGAGATCCAGTTGTACAGTCCCTAGAGGGCACAAAGGTGGGCTAAAGGTCATTGAAATTCCAAATTTTTACAATCAAGGCACTGTTGTAAATCAAGTAACTTTCTTCAAATAGTACATGAACAAGGCTTATTGTGCTGTGAATATAATAGGCCCAAAATATTTAAGAGAAACACATCATACAAGAAATAAAGTCTGTCAGAGTGCATTCTGGGCTTGTCCATTTTCAAAAGAGACCTGAATGAAATCAATTTTATTAAGTCATTGTCAGTATTGTATTTATTTTTCTTGCTTTTTAAGGCAACAAAACCGAATGATTAGCTGGTTTGTTTCCTCCTTGTGCAGCCTGAAGATCTGTGGACCAATGATTGTCAGTCGCTCTTGTGGTTTCACTGTGATTTGACATGTGGCATTTACTTTTTCACACTCGTATGGTGTGGTGTTTACCTGTTTAAAATATCAACAGTGGGTACTGTGAAACTACTATTCAAAGAAGGGCAGTGATTTAATGAAAAGGTATTTGTCAAATCCTCTTTAATTTATTTACAATATCTGACCATGTTCAAAGTGATGCCAAGGTTTTCTCTGTACCGTGACCCCCTTCTCACTAAAAAGGTATCCTTTCAACATTTTGAAAACAAAGGAGCTGCTCTTTCAAGGGAAGCATTGCATACAGTTATATTCTAAATAAGTATTGTTATGAACTCCATGGAGACCGATTACTTTTAAAAGGAAAGTTGAACTTTTTTAAACTACAGAATAGAGTTCTTCCCTTTTACTTTTAGCACAACCGGTAAAACAAACTTCACAGGTATACGTTACAATGTCCTTTAGATAGACATTCAATTCTCCTAGAATCAGTCTAAGATTATTCTTACCACCCGAGGGTTTACTTCTGTTCATTTTCTTTCTCAGTCTGGTAACAACTAACCCCAGAATTGTTGTTCATGGTGAGAGTTTTACTGGAGACTTCTCCCTCTATCACTAGACAAATATTTTAACTCATTTTAACTTCTCACGAAGTTGGTTTTATCAATCCAATGGTGAGCTTCCACCCAATTCCGGCATGGTGAACTATAGAGACTTATCGGCCTCTAGATGCTCTCTCTCTCCCCCAGTCCTTAGCAAGATAACCTGTCTGTGATATCCAGTGATACTTTAGGAAAGCCTGCAGCCTGATATCACAATGGAACCCTCTGTGCCCTTTCTATCATTGTGGCAATGTGAATCATATGGGGTTTGTATTCAGGTACAGAAGCTGATTGGCTATCCTCGACAGCCCAGCTCTCTTTCATCTTGGAATGAAATGGACAGTTTAAAGCACATCTGTTTACAACCTGACATTCTCAATACTTTTCTGGGACTTTAGACACTCACAGTTTATCCCCTTTTAGCATACAGGCTACTGGTATTGTCTTCAATACAAGGTAAACACATTACACCTTCCTCCCAGTAAAACAGTCTGGACCCCCTTTAATCTCTAACAATCAAATCAACTGGGCTTACTCCCAGGCAGACTTCAGAACAGGTCACATGATCCCCTTCATTTCCCTTAGATTTAAAGATACTGTCCAAAAATATAATCTTGTAAACCTCATAATTATAACACCTTCCTCCTAAAGAATGAAAAGTCATCACCATTGCTATGAGTCTTCAATAACACTATTGAAAATTTAACATAACATCCTATATACTTTAACAACTAACTTGCTACATACAGTACATGTAATACTCTTTCTCCTGTGCTTGTCACATTTTTCATTACATAATCCATCTTAGTACCATCACAATGTTTAACCTGTATTAAACCAAATATACATAACATTTAAGATTTAAAGTCCTTTTTATGGTGTTTCTTAAAGTTCTTCCTCTCGTATGACTAAGAATTGGTTTTGTTATTAGTAGCTTCACCTTTCAAGATGCATCGTAGCAAATCTCCTTTCACATGACAATTAAAGTTTACATTGCTTCCATGTACTTGGTTAGACAACTGTATCCTTGGTCTGGTTTGTCAAGAACAAGCTGACTTCTCGTATTCCCCTTTGCTTCTGCATACTAGCAGGTGTGAATTGTAGACCCAGAAGAATTTCTCTGTTGTAAATTATTTTTATCCTCTGGATACAGTATTCCCTTTGCTTTCCTTTAGAATCAGTCTGTGAATCACTTGGCCCAAGTTCTAACATTTGACCTCCATTTTCTTTCATGGCTGTAGGTTTTTAACTGTCTAAATCCACAAAAAATGTCTCAGTTAGCCAACCATCCAAGTTGTCTTTCTTCAGTTTAAAACAGGATTACAGTTCTACTTTTGTGCAAGCAGCTCATTCTTCTGACAAGTAAAATCCTCTTTAGCTACTCTTGAACCTGGTTGAGTTTATGTCGATGTTCCAATAAAAATTTCTTACATTCTTTTTTAATCAGCTGTTGCATTCTTCTACGTTCATTCTATTTTTCATCATCCCAAGTGCTTTGACCAATTCCTTCCAAGCAAGAGTTGCAGTCTCTTCATTTTGAAGGTTTATTTTATGCACCAAAATTTTAATGTTTCCTTGTAATTTCACAGTAACAGCATCAGTAAGAGCCAAGTCATTTTGGTGTAAAGCAATATCTCTCTTTATTTGTCCAATAGCCTGGAATTCTGATACTGCACTCTGTTTTGACACTTGAGGCTGAGGACCTACAAGCAAGTTCAAGTCATACGGACTCAAAACGTTCACTTGGTTTCTCTCTCCACAGATGCTGTCAGGCCTGCTGAGTTTTTCAGCATTTTGTTTTTATTTCAGATTTCTAGCATCTGCAGTATTTTACTTTTATCAATTTCTTACCAGTTGGTTTTAACTCTGAATTGCTCATCTGAAGTCTCAAGGCTTCTTTACTCAGAAGTCTGAGCTTTTGATTCTTTGGATATATCTTTAGTTGAAAAATCACTTTCTACAGCAGAATTACATATAGACCCTGATTTCTTTGGTATGTTGCAGTTTCAATGGATTTGCCTACCATCTTTGAATATGGTAGCACTTTATCTTCCATTAGGTCATTTCCTAATATAAAGTCAACATCATTGATAGGCAATTTTGACACCACTCCAACAATAACAGATCCATTGACTGAAACAGTTTAAATTCACCCTACACAATGGAACAGGTGAACAGTTTCCATCAATACACTGTATTAACATACTTTTATTTAGCAAACTCTCTGGAAAGCAATTCATGCTTTTTGCTAACATCAAGCCAACCATGCATCTTGAAAAATAACAATATTTTTGTCTCCTTTAGCAGACAAAAATGGAGTCACTTCACTCTCAAATATAAATCGCCCATAATATTTTATGTTCTGATTTACACCCACTGTAAATACATTAGATGCTATTGGTTTGTCATAAGCTTTACTCACTGGTGCAGCATTTTCTTGAAAAACACTAGACACAACCATGAAAGCTATAGATTTAGCTTTCAAATTCTTGCAGTCGGCTTTCACATGCCCCATTTTATGGCAAAAGTAACACATTGGTCTCCTTGACTCATATTTATGTACCACAGTGTATTTTTTACAACTCTGAGAAGAATTTGTCTTTTCAGTTCTGTTATCCTCCTCATGGTAATTAATGTTCTCTTCATTATCAGCTGCATCATATCTCCAGCTTCTCTATGCAATAGCAAACAGAGGTTTGCTGTCACCTATGAGTTTGTGGGATAATTCATAACCATCAGCCAAAACTGCAGATTCCCTTATTTTAGCAACTTTATAGTCTTCCAGGTGGATCTTCATTCCTGAAGGAATACTGTTTTTAAATTTGATCATTAACAATGCCTCTCTAAGGTTTTCAAAATCTTGACAAAGCTTCATCGCCCTAGACCTTTGATGAAACATCATTTTTTTTTCTCTAGCAAATTCCACAAAAGATTGACTCTGTCTCTTCCTCAGACTTCTAAACTTTTGCCTATAAGCTTCTGGACCTAACTCAAATGCATTAAGCACAGCAGTCTTAATCGTATCATAATCACAGAATGTTATAGTACAGAAGGAGGCCATTTAGCCTGTCGTGTCTGTGCTGGCTCTCTGATTGAGCGATGCCCTAGTGCCATTCCCTGCCTTCTCCCCATAACCCTGCACATTCTTCCTTTTCAGATCATAATCTAATTCCCTCTTGAATGCCTCAATTGAATTTGCCTTCCCCACACTCTCAGGCAGTGCATTCCTGATTTTGACAGCTTACTGCATGAAGAAGTTTCTCCTCATGTCTCCATTGCTTCTTTTGCCAATTACCTTCAATCTGTACCCTCTCATTCTTGATCTTTCAACCAGTGAGAACAGTTTCTTCCTATCTACTCTGTGCTGACTCCTCATGATTTTGAATACCTCTATCAAATCTCCTCTCAGCCTTCTCCTCTTCAAGGAAAACAGTTCCAAGTTCTCTAATCTACCTACATAACTATGTAACTGGAGTTAACTCACAGATCCGTCGTAACCTCTGAATACTGAAACAGGCTCAAGGGTAAATGTTTCTAATGTACCTGAGCTATAGGTTATATTTAAATTGTGCTAACAACTTGCAACATCAGGTCTCCTGCAACCAATAATCAATGCTAATAGCATGGCTGCTTGCAGTAATCACGTATAAACAACAGGCAGTATGAATTTACTAGACTATCCACAGCACTCACAATGGTCAGGAGTAATTGCATACAGCAATCCCTACAATTGTTTGATGAGGTTAGTCAATTTCTCCATGCAGACTGTTCATCCAAAAGAGTCAAATAAACCTCCAATGCTTTTCCTACCAAAACACTTTAAAATAGAATTGTCCAAATTTCTTGTGGCCACAGTAACTTTGTAGCAATTTTCTCAAATGAAACACAATGCATTTCAACTCCTTCTTCACTGAATTTAGATACGAGACAAATATCCCTTGCCAGGTCAAAACCAGGAGTTAAACTGGATCTATCATCAAATCTGCCTCCACTTGCTGTTCATGTAACTGAAGTCTTTTCTCTGTCCAGTCCAAATTTCCTGGTTTCCCTTTCTCTTTGTAATCCAAGGCACTCTTTTTTATTCTTTGAAATTCTCCATTTTTTTTCTACTCTTTGTAATTTTTCTCTTTGGAATTCGAGTTCAAGTTTTTTTTTTTCATTTCTCTTTATTTTTTTCTTTTTCCTCTCTTTGGAGTTTGGATTGCTTCATTTATAACAGAATTCTAGACAGTCCAAACTGCATTTAATCTGGATTACCTTTGTCTTCATCTAGGTTCAAATGTTGAGCTTGTCATGTTTTTATAATGAAAAAAAGGCCCCAATCACTCATAAGGGATAGGGTAAACATGTTGTGGGTTCATTTATTTAGGCACATAAGAAAGTACATACATGGATAGAAAGCTCGAAGACATCAGCAACAGAGCTATGGGTGTTGTGCTCTGCTCGCAGGCCAAAGTGAAACTGAGGCTAGATCACATCTCATACTTCCCCTCTCGTGATGGCATGCTGCTATCACTTAAAGGCATATTACAACATCCCCCTTTCTTTTTAAAGATGCTTCCTCCCTTTCCAAAGAATAGATGTTTAGTTACCATTACATGATTGTATAGAACTGATGAATCTATGAATCTCTAAAACACAGAGGTAATCTGTTGGTATGCTCATATTTTGTCATGGTACTCTTGTCTGGATGTTTCTTTAATTGCTCACAGTGACATGTGGGGTTGTCATTGTTGCATGTTGTTCCTGGTTGCATTTGGAATCTTGTCCAAGATGCAATAGGACTGCATGGTTGTTCAGGAGCTGGAATGGATATGATTTGTCCTCAATTACTTCTTACCATTGTGCCGTTGTGTGTAATGACTTCATAGGACCCATATTCTGAACAAATCCTTGTCACCTCAGCTGGTTGTCATGTACCTTCTGTGGGATCCCGGATGTGAACCTGTTGTCCCAACTGTAAACTTGGCAATTCTGTAACCATTTTTATTGTGCATGCTGGTCATCTTCTCTTGCAGTTTTAAAAGTTGCTGTCTAGTTTCTGAGAGAGTAGAATGGGTATGAGTAGATGATGGAATAGCTACACTTAAGGCTGGTGCTCTCAGATGTAACATTGCAATGTGTAAAACTTGCCTGGTCAGTCTACATTTGAGAATTAGGGATTTCACAGTGTGAATCATTCATTCAGCTTTGCTGAATGTCCCTCTTACAAGTCTTCTCATCTGATCTATGCCCATGTGTGTGATGAAGTTGTTGGAGAATATCAGGTCACAAAGATTCTGTAATGATGACCTGCCTGCCTTTAGAAATGACTCCCTGGGAGATACCTACCCCATTCCGATAAGGCCAAAATGGTCTCACATGTCTGTGAACATGCTGGATTGAATCAGGCCATCCATCAATGATGGTGTTCTATAGTTTCTGTAGTGCAGAATCTTTCTTCTTACAGCTGCTGGCATTTGTGTTGTGCAAAATATACCAGATCAACTGACAACTTGCATTCTCCTGCAAGCGTAGCATAGCAGCTCCCTTGAAACTGCCAATTCTGTTGAAACATTCTGGATATTTTGTCACTAGGCCTTTGGTCTCCATGATGTAGCACCCAGGAGGATTGATTGTATTTGCACTCCAGGACTATGGATCCTGCATATGTAATTCGTGAACTGTTGTACGACCTAAGTTTCACAACACTAGATTTTGCCATGGCCTTCCATGTGCGTGGATATATGTCTTTTAGAATTCGCAGAGGTAGTATTTGGCACTTGCCCCTGTGTCAATTTTGGCCAATGACTAGTAGTTATCAACTTTCTTATACAGATAAGTTTAATCTTGGCAAACACTTCCAGTCTATGTTTTCCATGAGACTGATGGTGTGAAACATGTGTTCACTGCTCTTTGTCTCGTTGTGCTCATCATCGTCATTTTCTAGTTTGTCAATCACATCATGTACATGCTTTTGACAGGATATCAGACATTGATTCTTATTGCTTGATGGCACCCATTTTATATGGTCTGTTTGGATCAATGCACGACTCTTTGCAGCAGCATCATCTCTTGCTCTAGTGCACTGCTGCTGCTAATGGTCCTTTCTGTCACATGCCTTGTAGAATTGCTGGAAAGCTGGGCATTTCCTTGATGAATGCAGAAGATCACGTCTTGCTAGATTTGGGTGTTCTAGCAAATGCATCAGCAATTAGGGTTGTACGTATGACCTGTAAGCTTTGTCGACCTGCATGAATTGCTTCATACCTACATTCATCCTTGTGTAGGTTTTCAACACTATATGTCTTGGGCTTATATAACAGATCTTTCTAGAATGCTTCCATGGGAGTGGATGTGATCACCAACTCAACAAATGTGTCTGCTAGCTCTGTATTTGAAAAATCAAAGTACGTACCCTTTTTTTCTGCATCTGCTGACGAGGTGGCCTATGGTTTCTGTTGTCAAAATGACATGAACTCTAGTCAATGAATATGGAAGCTTCACCTGATTCTGAAATGGTCTTCCAAAGTAGTCCATATCTTTTGGGATCCTTTAGCTGTTCTGCTGTTAATCCTGATGTGTTCAGCCTCTGTTGAGCTTTGTTCCCTATTGCTCGGCAAATTTTCATGGCTTGCTTGCCTGGTTCAGATGCACCTAAATCAAGAAACCATAGCTCTGTATGCTGTCTAGACATTCTGAACTTAGATAGTAGGTCAGCTGCATCCCAATTCAAACTGGGGAATTTTGACAACATTTTGGCAATATCCCTTTGACCTTTCATCTCCTATAGTACCTGGGGTGAGTGTCATTGTAGCTTTTCTGAAGCTCCACCCATAATAATTGCAACTTTCTCTGGCCCTGTTTTTATGACAATTTTGATTTTTTTTGTTTGACTCTGCCTCGCTCATCATTGAATCAGCCCACTCTCTGGTCACTCACCTTTCCTGACTGACCTAACTGGTGCTGGTCCTCTCAATGCGCTGTTCCACTCATGGAACTATCAGATTGTGTGTGGCAATCTCACCACGAAGGATCCGTCTGCTGACCAGCTCTTTACTTGAACATTATCCCCACTGCGATTTCAATACTCTCCTATACTGTGAACTTATTGCGGTCTGACCAAAATGATAAGGGTTGTCTCATGCCATGCAGCATGATCTAAGACTGTTCACCATGTTGTATCTGTACTTAAACTTGCTCCCACCATGTTCTGTTTTTATAATGATATAAAGGCACCAATCACTCATGAAGGATTGGGTAAACACATTGTGTGTTCATTTATTTAAACTAGGCACATAAGCAAATATATACATGGATAGAAAGCTTGAAGACATCAGCAGCAGAGCTGTGGGTGCTGTACTCTGCTCAAAGGCCAAAGGGAAACTGAGGCTGGTTCAGCTGACACACTTCCCTTCTATTGATGGTATGCTGCTATCCTTTAAAGGCATATCACAACAGAGCCGACACCTCGACCTTTTCTGCTTCCTTAGTGCCTAATTTTAACTTTTCTGCCACCACTTTTAAATTGACCTTCATTAACTGTTTCAAGGCACTCATAGACAAATCCTCGCTTTCAAGGAAATATACAAAGCCATTTTAACTTTTCAATAAATAGGGCAAAAGTCACTGGGAAATCTTGTTGTTCATACTCTGGCCAAACCCACTGTACTCATCTCAGCCTGTGGGTTCAAAATCCCGCAAAGAGCCCCCAGTGTATTGCAAATCCCTGTGCAGACCTTTAAAAATAAATTTGAACTTACAAATAATAGCTGAAAGAATGACATGGCATGATTTCATGTTTTAATATATTTACTGTAACAAAAGAATAACAGCTCAATTGACTAAGCACTACCTTTGTGGACAACTTATACTTCAAACCACAAAACAGAACATTGCCCTTTTATTTCTAAGATAACTGAAAAAAATTAACTTTGCAGGTACATATTACACTGTCCTTTAAATAGATGTTCAATTCTCCTGAAATCAGTTCAAAATTAATCTTAAATCCCAAGGGTTTATTTCTGTTGTTTTCTTTTCTTAGCCTGCTAACTTCTAACCCCAGAATTCTCCTTCACAATGAGAGTATTACTGAAGATCCTCCCTCTAGTGGAAGCTAAGCAAATCTTCCGTCTTCATTTTAATTCCTCACAAATTTGGTTTTTTCAATCCAAGCGTGAGCTTCCACCCGTATTCCCAAATGGTGAACCATAAAGATTTTTGGCCTCTAGCTGCTGTTTCCCTTCTGGATTCCGGCAGGCAACCTCATAATTATAACACCTCCCCCTGAAGAATGAAAAGTCATCAACATGGATATGAGTTTTCATAAGCACCATCGAAAATATAACTATTCATAACATTCTATACGCTTTAACAACATTAAAGACTAGCTTAACCAGAACTCCAACAATGACGTCATCAACTGTTGCTATGATCAGAAAGTTTGGAAATCTATGGTCATCCGTGCTACTCAGTATGGCGCCTAGACGACGATGACAAAGGGGTGCATTTTCAATCGCCCATGGGGGTAAGGCTGCATACAGGCCTGGGGGCAGGGGTGAGGCTGGGTGCAGGTGCTCTATTAAAACAGTGCTCTCAGGTAGCGTGTCAGTCTTCCAATGTCTCCATGAAGCGCTACAACTTTCAAAGGGATGGTATGGGGCCTGGGGGACCAGCAACCCACGTCTTCAATTAACTTGTTGTTAAATTCATTGAAGAGCTTGTTAACACGCTGGAGAGGGATAGAATCAAATTTTCAAAGGTAAGAACAGGAAATGCAAATGCTCTGGGACATGTTGGTATGTAGCTGTTGGGAGGACAGCAGGGAGCCTTTATTGACTGTGGCTGTTGATGAAAACTCTTGTATAAAAAAGAAAAGTCCAACTGAGGTGCTATGTGGTGGCACAAAGTTGCCATTGGTCTGGCAGAACGGTTTGGGCACCTGAGGACTGAATGTTTGGGCACATGTTAGGACTGTGAGGCTACTGGCCATCTGCTCTCCTGTTTGCTCCATTCCTCTAGGCAATGGCAAGCCCAGTCACGGCTTTTGATTGCCTTTGAAAACTCCACTCCAGAGCTAGTTCCTGCCTTCAAGCACCAGCCGGCACCATTAATTGAGCACCGGACTTGCCTCTGGCACAATTAAGGTCTGATGCTGAGGTGGTGTGGGATCTGGACACGGAAATGATACATGCATCAGCTTCCCGGCCCCAGATTGATAATCCAGCCCAAAGACTCAGTTGAGATGAAATGATTCAGCATGTTTAATAAAACTTTGATGGAAGATTACTGATGTAATAATTAATATTTGCAAACAGATCATGGGGTCAATTTTAACTTGCTTAAATCAACATTTACAGAGTGTTGACAGTTTCAAAATATGCTTAGTAGATTTACTGTCCCCATTAACCCTAAAAGTCAACACTGCCCCTTTTAATGGCCTGTATTTCATGGTCAATGGCAAAGCGATGGTGCTCACTGTTGATCTCAAATAAAGCTGTTCACAAAGACCTAGCTACCGGTGGGGCATGGATTTCCCTTCCCTGATGTTAGTTTAAATCTGGCACCAAGTAAAGGGGATCTCCAGGTGCCTGAAACAGTGATGTCATCAAGCAGGGTAAGCAGCCAATCACATTGAAATATTCTCACTGACAGCAAATAGGAAGTAAAACGCACTGATTATGCTTCACTTTTAACTATATTTTACACACAGATTTATATTATAAATCACTGGGATATACACATGGGATTAAGGTAGAAGAAAAAACAGTTCAGAAATTATTTTAAAATTATGTGGATTTTTATCATAATGGAGAAATTTGACATTTGATAAATATAAAATTAGTTTTTCAGGACCAGTCAAGCCATTTAGAAGTAATTATAAACTTATTATGCCGTTAAAAACCTAGTTGCATATTTGCCAGCAAAGTGTAACTTTTTCAAGGGTTTTTACTTGAAAACTAATAGGGTAAAAAGACAAGTTTTCATCAGTTCAGTGATTTTTATTTGATTGGAATCCAGGGGGGACTTTGACAGCACACTCTACAGAGAAGCATAGAATTATTGACAGCAACATCTGGATTTGCATATTTAACTGCACATGTGGACTCCAGAAGTTGCTGTCAGTTTCAAAGGAATAATGATGATAAGTACTGAGTTTCACTGTCACTATGACCACAAAATATGTAAGTCAGGGGCCCCAACAGGCATTTTAGGATAGAACTACCAAAGTGGCACCATGTGTGTTCTGGCCAATTTCATTGGTGATACAGATAAAGAGGTCCTGGAAAGATAAATTGCAAATTATTTTTGTGGGGTCTAGAGGAGTAGGAGTGGTTACCTAGGCCTCATAAAAATACTACAGGCCATTACCAACATAGGCTTGCCTACCTTGGTTATGCCTCTTGGCCGCTCCCACAACCTAGCTGCAGCTATCACCGGTGTCCCAACTGGCTAACGTTCCTGAGACTCAAAGCCAGCCAGTTGTGTTGGGACACAGGTTTGACATCCACAACTCGCTGGTTGGATTTTAAATGAAACCCAGGTCTTAAAATCTTCACCTTTTGAACAGGTGGCTGGTCACATGAGCTGCTAGTGGGACAGTTCAAAGTGAAAACTTGTTGCTCAGAATGCGATTTCCAACAAGACTCATAATTAAATAAAGAATATCATTAATTAGTAATCTCAGCCTTAAGTCTGGTTAAGAGGCAGAATACACACTCTGGGATAGACATGTCTACAGCTTCCGCACAATAGTATACTATGGCCACCGCTGGAAGGTCAATACTATTAGAGTCCAAACCAGCAAATTTTCCTTCCTGACATTAGCTAACCAAATGAATTCTGCATTCCAGTTAGCCATTCGAACTGTCCCCAATCCACTGCTCAAGATTTAGCGATAGCCCAAGTACAAGCATAGGTCTTGACTTCTGACTTTGAACGTTGGGCTCAACCATTAATAATTAAAGGTGTTATATAAATGAAACTTTCTGCTGTTATTGTGAACTGAATGAAGGCACACAGATGTGGGGATCTCATAGAAACCTATACATTTCTAACAGGACTAGACAGGGTAGATGCAGGAAGGATGTTCCTGATGGTGGAGGAGTCCAGAACCAGGGGTCACAGTCTGAGGATATGGCGTAGACCATTTAGGACTGAGATGAGGAGAAATTTCTTCACCCAGAGAGTGGTGAGTCTGTGGAATTCGTTACCACAGCAAGTAGTTGAGACAAAGTATTGTATGTTTTCAAGAAGGAGTTAGGTATAGCTCTTGGGGCGAAAGGGATCAAAGGATATGGGGAGAAAGTAGGAGCAGGCTATTGAGTTGGATGATCAGCCATGATCATAATGAATGGCGGAGCAGGCTCGAAGGGCCGAATGGCCTATTCCTGCTCCTAGTTTCTATGTTTCTATGATGTCAACTTGGGTAATAGAGAATGTTTATCCAGGAGAAATGCATGCACAGATTTCAACTTTAGTATTGACAATGTGAAAAGAAGAAATGTACATAAGGAACTCTTCTCTGCTCTAATATAAAAGTAAAATACTGTGGATGCTGGAAATCTGAAATTAAAACAGAAGATGCTGGAAAAAAAACAGCAGGTCTGACAGCATCTGTGGAGAGAGAAACAGAATTAGCTTTCGTTAACTCTGTTTCTTTCTCCACAGATGTTGTCAGATCTGCGGAGTTTTTCCAGCATTTTCTGTTTTTATTTAATGCTTCTCTGCTCTGTTACCCTCACAGGAATAGATGTCATCCATTGGATTTGAAGATTTATTAGACATGGTCAGAGGCAAGTAGTTAACACTCAGGTGAAGTCAAGACTTCATTGAAGATATTAGCAAGACCCAAACAGGAGTAATATACGCCCTTTGTGTGCAATTACATGGCCTGTGCACCCACAAATAAATAGAAAAACCAGCTGCACTCCCATTTTATTTATCAGTATCATAAATCCCTCAATTATTGTGCTACAGAAGTTTTAAGTTATTTTTATTAATGGTTTCATTCACACACACCTATCTAAAATATTTGCATGGTATATTACACTTAGTTGCAGTGTATTTTTAATATTACACCTATGCCCTCAAAATACTTTAGACTAAACAGAGCTTTGTTAGATTTTATTTAGTCTCCAGGAAGTGGTGTTATGAATAGGCAAAGTGTTGGTGTTTTGGCATTATATGTTTATTCTCCAATGCTCCAGAGTGACAGGATGCAGGGTCATGCTCCTTAACCTGTTCCAGGTCTTGGGTCGCATGGTCAAATGGAGATACAGAGCATAGGTGACAGTGAAAAGTCACACCAAAGAGGCCACCCCAGACCACTTCCTTGCCACAGATAAGAATAGTATTTTCAATGGTTTGGGACAGGACAGACCCAGCAGAAGTGGCAGCACAATGGTATACAGTCAGGAGGGAGTTGCCCTGGGAGTCCTCAACATCAATTCCAGACTCCATGAAGTCTCATGGCACTAGGTCAAATATGGGCAAGGAAAACTCCTGCTGATTATCACGTACCACGTACGCCCCACGCTCCCAACACACAACCCACCCCCTCCTTCAGCTGATGAATCAGTGCTCCTCCATGTTGAACAGCACTTGGAGGAAGCACTGAGGGTGGCAAGGGTACAGAATGTGCTCTAGGTGGGGAATTTCAATGTCCATCATCAAGAGTGGCTCGGTGGCACCACTACAGACCAAGCTGGCCAAGTCCTAAAGGACATTATTGCTAGACTGGGTCTGCAGCAGGTGGTGAGGGAACCAACAAAAGGGAAAAACATTTTTGACCTCATCCTTACCAACCTGCCTGCTGCAGATGCACCTGTCCACGACAATATCAGTAGGAGTGACCACCACACAGTCCTTGAGGAGGCAAAGTTTCATCCTCACATTGAGGCTACCCTCCATCGTATTGTATGGAACTACCATTGTGCTAAATGGGATAGATTTCAAACAGATATAGCAATTTTAAGACTGGGAAACCATGAGGTTCTGTGAGCCATCAGCAGCAGCAGAACTGTTCTCGAACACAATCTGTAACTCATGGCCCGGCACATCCCCCACTCTATCATCAGCATCAAGCTAGGAAATCAACCCTGGTTCAATAAGGAGTGCAGGACGGCATACCAGGAGCAGCAACAGGCACACCTAAAAATGAGTTGTCAACTTGGTGAAGCTACAACACAGGACTACTTGTGTGCCAAACAGTATAAGCAGCAAGTGATAGACAGAGCTAAGCAATCCCACAACCAACTGAATTAGATGTAAGCTCTGCAGTCCTGCCACATCCAGTTGTGAATAGTGATGGACAATTAAACAACACACTGGAGGAGGAATCTCCATAAATGTCCCTGTCCTCAAAGATGGAGCGCCTAGCACATCAGTGCAAAAGATAAGGCTGAAGCACTTACAATAATCTTCAACCATAAATTCCGAGTGGATCTGTCCTCCACCTGAGGTCCCCAGCATCACAGATGCCAGTCTTCAGCCAACTTAATTCACTCCACGTGATATCAAGAAACGGCTGAAGGTACTGGATACTGCAAAGGCTATGGGCCCTGACATTATTCTGGCAATAGTACTAAAAACTTGTGCTTCAGAAGTTGCCATGCCCCTACTTACAACACTGGCATCTACCCGGCAATGTGAAAAATTGCCCAGCCTTGTCCTGTGCACAAAAAGCAGGACAAATCTAACCCAGCCACTTACCACCCTATCAGCCTACTCTTGATCATCAGTCAAGTGAAGGAAGGGGTCATCAGCTGTGCTATCTAACTGCACTTGATTGAAAAAAACCTGCTCAGTGATGCTCAGTTTGGGTTCCACCAGGGTCACTCAGCTCCTGACCTCATTATAGTCCTGGTCCAAATATGGACAAAAGAGCTGAACTCCAGAGATGAGGTGAGAGTGATTGCCCTTGACATCAAGGCAGCATTTGACTGAATGTGGCATCAAGGAGCGCTAGCAAAACTGGAGTCAATGGGAATCAGGGGAAAACTGTCCACTGGTTGTAGTCATAACTAGCACAAAGGAAGATGGTTGTGTTTGTTGGAGGTCAATCATCTCAGTTCTAGGACATCAGTGCAGGAGCTCTTCAGGGTAGTGTCCTAGGCCTGACAATCTTCAGCTGCTTCACCAATGATCTTCCTCCATCATAAGTTGGGATGTTTGTTGATGATTACACAATGTTCAGCACCATTCACGACTCCTCAGATACTGAAGCAGTCCATGTCCAAATGCAGCAAGGCTTGGACAATATCCAGGCTTAGGCTGACAAGTGGCAAGTAACATTCGCGCCACACAAGTGCCAGGCAATGACCATCTCCAACAATAGAGAATCTAACCATTGCCCTTTGATGTTCATTTATTTAAACTAGGCATTGCCATGACTGAATCCCCCACTATTGACATCCTGGGGGTTACCATTGACAAGAAGCTGAACTGGGCTAACCATATAAATACTGTGGCTCCTCAAAGCTTGTCCACCATCTAAAAGGCACAAGTCAGGAATGTGATGGAATGCTCTCCACTGATGGAGTGCTCATCCACCTGGATGAGTGTTGCTCCAACAATACTCAAAAAGCTTGACATCATCCAGGACAAAGCAGCTCACTTGATTGGCACCCTATCCACAAACATTCCCTCTCTCCACCACTGATGCACAGTGGCAGCAGTGTGTACCATCCACAAGACGCACTGCAGGAATTCACCAAGGCTCCTTAGACAGCATCTTCCAAGCCCACAACCGCTATCATCTAGAAGGACAACAGCAGCAGATGCTTGGGAACACCACCACCTGGAAGTTCCCCTCCAAGCCACTCACCATCCTGACTTGGAAATATATCGCCGTTCCTTCACTGTTGCGGGGTCAAAATCTTGGAACTCCCTCCCTAACAGCGCTGTGGGTGTACCCACACCACATGGACTGCAGTGTTTCAAGAAGGCAGCCCACCACCACTTTCTCAAGGGCAATTAGGGATGGGCAATAAATGTTGGCCTAGCCAGCGACTCCCACATCCAATGAATGAATTTTTAAAAAAGGAACAAATTACCTGCACACAGCAGACAGCATAGTTATACCAAGGAGTGCTTGTCCTGGGGTGATTCACAAAATGTCCATGCTTCTGCTGACAGCTGAGCCTGGGTGTCCTTGTCATTTTTTATTAAACTGCTTACACTCCCACCACATACTTCTGAGCTCTCATGGCTCAGCCCCATCTGAATCAATCCCTTACCCTCACTCATTTCCTCCAAACTTTTCACTTGCCCAGGCACACATTTTTCCTTTGCTGTTTTAATAATGTTAAAACATATTTATTGATAAATATCACCACCAGTTTCTATGTGAATCTTGCAGTGATGCTTGAACTTAGCCAATGCAATCCGCTGCCAAGATCTATAGCTCAATTTCTGTTGTTCATTTCGAATGATAGAATTATTGAGTGATACAGAACAGGAGGACGCCATTTGGCCTATTGTGTTTTTGTCGGGTCTTTGATAGAACTATTGAAATAGTTCCACTTTAATGGCTCTTTCCACATAGCCTTGCAATTTTTTTTCCTTTTCAAGTATTCATCGAATTCCCTTTTGGATGTATCTACTTCCCCTCCTCTTTCAGACAGCTCATTCCAGATCATAACAACTTGCTGCTAAATTCTTTCCTCATATTACCTGCAGCTTGTTTACCAATTACTTTAAACCTGTATCCTTTGGTTACTGACCTTATTGCCAATGGAAACAGCTTCTTCTTATTTATTCTATCAAAGTCCTTCTAGATTTTGAACACTTTTAGAAAATCTCCCTTTAACCTTCTCTGTTCTAAGGAGAACAACTGCAATTTCTCTAGTATCTCCAAGTGATGAAATTCTTTCATTCCTAGTGGCATTGCAGTAAATCTCTGTACTCTATCTAAGCCATGACATCCTTCCTAAAGTTTCATGCCAAGAATTGGACACAATACTCCAGCTTGGGCTTAAATCAATGTTTTGTAAAGGTTTAGCAAAACATCTTTGCTTTTGTGCTCTATACCGCGACTTCTAAAGCTAAAGATCCCATATACCTTTTTGTTAGCCTTCTCAATGTGTCCTGCCACCTTCAAAGACTTAAGTACAAACAACCCCAGTTACTCTGTTTCCGTATCCACTTTAGATAGCATCATTTCATTTATATTGCCTCTCTTTATTCTTCCCACCAAAATGAATCAATTCACATTTCTCTGTGTTAATTTTGTATCTCCCCATTTCACAATGGTCCTTCTGAAATCTGTTACAATTCTCCTCACTGTTCACAATATTTTCAAGTTTAATATCATAAGTAAACTTTGAAATTGTGCCTTGTATTCCCAAGTCCAAGTCACATTGGCATCGATAATTACTCTGGACCATGAAGAGAATGTAGGAAGGATGTTTTCCAGAAAGGAAGCATGGGTGAATGGGTTTCCAGGGTGTTCTGCAGGATTTAACTGCAGGATGTCCTTCATTTTTGCAATAGTGGGCGGGAAAGCAGCTGAAGAGTGGATGTCGGATAAATGAGGAGGTAATTGGAGATTTTGGGGAGTGGAATGGTCAGAAATCAGGGGGGCTAGGGTACAGTGGTAAGCTTGTTAGGCCTGGAGGAAGCACTTCTGCTCCTCCTGGCTCACAAGCAGCATTGCAAAGGCACTCACTGTATTCCAGCCCTCGTCATTTCTTTTTACCTGCTGGGTTTACTGAGCCCCAGAAAACTTGGCTGACGTGAGTTAAAACTAAAAGGAAATCAAAATGGAGGTGTGCGGACACTTCAAAAGATTTCAGTGACTGACCTTCCTTCAGAGAGCGAATAGGTCATCGGGTTCCACAGACCCACCTCCTTTAAAACTGGGTTGGAGGCAGCATGGGGTTGGATTTTAAAAATTTCCACTTACCACATGATCCAAACTCACCTGTACTTTGCGTTTAAAATTGCCCCAATTGTTTCTCAAGTAAATTGCATTTAGGTTTTACTCCCTTGCATTATGGGGAATTTTATGGGGTAAAAAAAAATTTGCATACACATGTATGCACATGCTCTATAAATGTTGCCATCAAATGTTTTTTATTAAAATAATGATTTTACTTTATCTCCAATATCATATAAATCATAAAAAGATTTAAATCATTCATAATCTTATAGAAATATGCTCAAAAGACCCTAATCATAAATTAAAAGGCGACTATAGAATCATGGTACGTTATTGAAACAAATGAGACAAGTTTTTCGGAGTTCGCCAAGGTTGGGATTGGTAGCAGATGGGGCCACGAGGTGGGCAGCCAATTAGGCTCATTAAGAGCCTTGTTAAAAGTAAGTTAAGAATGCCGAGTGGGATTTTCTAGTCAGCTTCCAATTTCTCGATGCAATGGGAGACAGATCAACTGTCTGGATGCAGCCACCATGAGGAAAGCCAGGGTGCCAGCGCTCCAGGCAGGCCTGCATGCCCTGTCTCCTTGCCTGGGTGGGAGATGCATCCAAAGGCTGCCCTGTAAAGGGATAAAGGGATTCCACCACATCCCTCCACACCCACACTTACCACCCCACCCATCTCCCACTCGTAGTAATGGCCTGGCTGCTTTCTCTATTTTCTAATTTTTTTTAAAAAAGTGGCTAGAGGCAATTTCCTGTTGAAGTCCCCTTCCCAGTTACTTACCAATCATTGCAGCTGGGTGCTCCTCTGAAGTTGGAAGGCCTCTAATTGGCCCTCCAACTTCGTGAGCCCGCCTGCCTCCCTTAATTGGACAATGAAGCTGTCCTCACGGTCAATCTGCCAATGAGTGACTGCTTCCCTCCTGGAGGCAGATTCAGCACCTGGAAACAGACCTGGTTCCTTTTTCCCACCCCCAAACAAAAATTCAGCCCATGGTCACAGCTGTAACTGTGACAACAGTCACTGTCTTTCAGCCAATTCTTGTTCATTTGGATAGGATAGGATGATCTTCTAATGGATGTCTTTGCAATACAACCCATCCAGATAAACAAGGTCATGCAGTACCATCAGAGGTTAGAATGGTTCTCTGGCACTTACATGCTGGTTGGAGCCTCTCACACAAAAGGCTTCATAAAGTAGCCACTACACGTCTGAAGCTGTTCATTGTACATGATGGGATATGGGATAAATTCTCCGAGACCTAAGCCACCAGCAAGGCATCTCACACACCAAGCAGTTTACTGGAAAATCCTGGGTGCATTGCTCATGGTTTTCTATCCATTGAAATCAAAGGGTGAAAAAGTGCACTCTTGGTTTTTTGGTCAGCCACCCACTACATAGGAATCTTGAGAAATGTTGCCCTATATATTTAATTCAATGTATTAAGTCAACAGTGCAAATATGCAAAGTAACGTATTAGCCTAGGTCTTCCGGTCTCCGGACTGTCGATGACAGGATGCACGAGCCAAGATGTGCGTCGGGACCCCGCAGAAGACCAGACGTGCTGACTCTGTGGGAATTTCCTGGGAAATCTGAACATCCCAAATGTTCAGAAAAATCTGCAAATCTGAATGGGCAATTCAACTGCTCCCTAGACCTTCCAAAAAAGCCTCTGACTCTGCGGGCAGATCTTTCGATCCTTAAAACTAGGTTCCGTGGCACGTTTCCCGTTGCTCAGATAGATGGGAAATTACGCCCGATTACACGCTGACAAGCTTGTTAATTATGCAAGTTTCTCTCTGAATCACGTGGCAGGTCGGGAAATGATTTGCCTGCCCCACCGTCACCTAATCGGGTTGAAGTTCCCAGCGCCATATTTAGATGCCACCCTCACATTCTCCAGGTCAGCTTTGGGGAGATGTTTTCAAATGGGTATATCAAAGAAGAGAGCTGCCTCAAAGTTTAACAATGACACCCTGGAGGTACTCATCAATGGTGCGTGGCAACATTCTACTTCCTTGCACTTCAATGTCAGATTTCCATTTTCCAGTCTTATTTCTGTCTTTTCTTTCTCTACAACAGGACTTTGTCCTTGTCCTTCATGTTGTTTTCACTGTTGACCAGGTCTGTCCGGTGAAGTCTTAGTTTGTTTCAGTTCTGTGGTTGTGCTACCCATGGCTTCATTATCTGCAGTTTGGAATGTTCTACAGCTTTTCCTTTCAATGCCTCCTCCTTTCCATTCAACTGCTTCTTCAGATTTTCAGTCAATTTCCAGGCTTCCTCCTGGAATATAGAACATTGCTGAGTCTTCTCTGGCAACTGGTTCTTCAGTTTGTTCGAAGTGACAGTACATTCATTTTCCTTCTCTACGTAATTTTCCAGAGGAATAAACTTTGTCCGAAAGAATCGTTGTGAAGGTCTGTCAACAAGTTCTCCTTTTCTTTGTGAAGCTCTCTTGTTTCAGCTTGAATGTTCCTGTAATTCAATAGACTCCCCTTGAGTTTCTTCTACTGTGCTTCCATTCTGCTGATTAAGGTGGTTTTCATTTCTTTATGTTGTTGAATGGTTACACATTCCTCTTACACACGATCTTGAAGGACAATCAGTTGTTCTTTCAACTGTTTATTTTCTTGTTGACCTTTTGCCAACTCATTCTGGGCTTCAGTGTATTGTTTTGTTGCTACTGATAATCCCAACCAGCTTTTTCTGAAGTAATATTCAACATCCTCATGCTTTTCCATGGTTATACATTTATTCTTTAAGGAGTCTTTCAGGGTTGCAACTTCTTTGCATTTCTTTTTGGCCTACTGTTTTACCTGGCTGTACATCCGGTTGAGTTTTCCCAACTTCTACTTTGATTTGCCAACTGTGGATTTGCGGGCTGCTATTTTCTCCTGTTATCTTTGTGCCATCTCTGAAATTTGTTTGCTCGAACAGCTTGGTCCATTGAAGACTTCCGTTTATCATGCACTTTCAAAGGTATATACTTAGCTTGAATCTTGTGCTTCAAACCTTCCAGTTCAGCCCTGATGTAAACATTTTCCTGTAGAACAGCTTCATTTACTTTTTGCAAGTTTTACTTCTTTTGAGTTATCTCAGATAGCTTTCCTTCATTCATAGCCACCTGCTCACTCTGCACTGCCATCTGTTTCCCTTGCAGTGGGGTCTTTTGGCTCTCTCAGGAGTTTTCTGCCACTCATATTCTGGAGTTTTTTGTTGCCCCTGCACAGGGGTCTTTTGTTGTCTTTCCTCTGGGGTCTTTTGTTGCCCTCGGTGCATAATTGGGAGTTTCCCTCTCTCTGGGGTCTCTTGTTGCCCTTGGCAGAGGTGTCCTCTCTCTGAGGTGTCTTGTTGCCCTCACCAGATTTGGCCTCTCTCTGGAGTCTCTTGTTACCCTCAGCAGAGTTACCTCCTCTCAGGGGTCTCTTCCAATTTTTTGTCCATGACTGGTTTCTTTCTTATAGTTACAGTTTCAAATTGCATTGTCTCTTTAAGGCTGTGAGTGCAGTAACCATTTTTTATATACTCAGGTTGTCAGCTTTCTGTCATTGATTTTTCTGATTTTGGCAGGCTCCCTGGAGCTTGCATTTTTAAAAAGAAAACTTTTTGAAACTTTTAGAAATGAAGCAACTCCTTTCTAGGTGATTCTTTACTTTTTCTGAACCCTGTAGGTCCTTTTTTCCTTCGAATGTCCCACATTCTGGGAGATTCCGTGGGCTAGCAATCTGATCAGGCCCTTTTTTTTAACTTTAAGCTGCAGCAATTCCTTCTGTGCTCTGCTTGCTGAGAAAGGTTTCAAAGAACATTTTTGTTATTCTCTGCAGATTTTTCTATTTAACTCTGCCAGCCTTTTTAACTTTTTTTTACTGCAGGCATCTTCCAGCTGCCCTCTGAATACTGAGCTCTTGGGACTGCCACCTATTCTAAAATGTAAGTACAGCTACTTTTTTAAAATTTTTGCTCACCAACTTGTGAACATTGCCACTCGGGTTCTTGCAATTTTCTGTATGGACTTCCACTCACACTGGTGGATTCCTCACTTCCATGTCTGTAGTGAAGCTTCTTCAACTTTTTCTTCCAGTTTTCTTCTTAGGTGTGCATCTCCTGAGTTAGGTTTCAGTTGCTTTCAGTTGCTCATACCTTGGAATGAGGTTCTGGGTTCATACATTCAGTTGCCACCTTTCATGTAACCACAGATCACCATGTTGGATTATTTTACTATCTCTGAGGTGATATCATGTAGAAGAGCCAACTGTGTTGTACTATGCTGACAGCGCTGATATCCCACCCACTGCCAACCATATTTTATTATGGTGCACGGTGGCATCGCAAGATGAGATCTTGAGACTTGTATATTTAAACATGAACCCTTTATTGTTAACCTTTAACTATTTACAGATCCCAGGTTACTGTCATGCATGGTGCTGTTATCTCCGTGCAGGCTGGTTCCAGAGTGCTCTCTCTCTAGACTGTTCTCTCAGTCTATTATCACGTGACTCCATACATCATACTGTAGGCAGTGCTATTCTCCAGTCCCATGTTAACCTTTGCTCTGCCAAGCACCTTTACATTACAACGGCATGCAGGCACATCATACAACATCATACAACAATATACCGCCGCCTCTAATTTCTCCTACTTTCTCACTTTCTGCTCCTCCCCCAATAAAGTGCCCTTTCCTGGGCCAAATCATCCTCAGCCTCTCAAGAGGGCCATATTTTTGGAGAGTGCATCTGACCACTATAATAACATTACCCCGAAGGAGGGTACTGGAGGGCACCATCTGATCAATCCAGGCACTGGACCAAGTGCAATCTGAGCCTGCAATACCTCATCGTAAGTGAATCTATTGTGTTTTCCAGCCTAGATAAAGAGGGCATCTCTCACCTGGGTGATGCACTGGTGTGATGCCACCTGTGAGATGTCGCAGAGGTCCGCAATGTCGAGGGCACAGATGCCTGTGACAATCTGTCTAGAAAGTCATCATCTCCTTTGGCACTGATTCTCAGTCATATTCAGGTCTCTTTGCCTCTGCCTGTAAATCTTGTGCTCGGGGTAGTGTCTTCTTCCACTCCATGCCCCTTAGCGCTCTCCTCTGGCTTCCTGATGCCTGGCACTCTGCCCTTTCTTTGCAGGGTGCTGCTTCTCAACCCCAGTAGAATCAATTTCCAAGCTGCACCCTTCCTGGTGCTCAGGGAGCACCCAAACAGCCTTCCCCACTGTTCCGATGCCCATGTGATGTGAAGAGGGTGACGACTCCACTGAACTAGCAAAGTTCTTGATTCTGGCTCTCACCTTGACCTCTGATGGGTAGCTGCAACTTTTACTACAAAAGGGTAATCCCTTTAAACTATTAAAAGCAATGAACAATTACCTTTTAAAATTTTTCCATGACTCACCACAGACATGGTGCTCAACCGCTTTCCTAACCAATTGTTGAGATCTGGTTGCCTCTGGGAAAATACAGCAAAGCTACAAAGTCAGGCTTTTAACAACCCTTCACATACTTCAATGGCCTGTTTAGGAGCTTGGCTGAATTTGGAGGCCCACGTTCCCTCCGTCCTCTGGGAAATCGGAGGTGCTGGAATTGGAAGCAGCTCATCCGGGTGCATAATGTCGCTGCCAACCTTTCAGGCTACCTGTCTCTTTTCTGACCAGAATTGGGTTGTGAAAATCCAGCCCATGGTGTATGATATATATCAGGTGAATTCTTCAAGTGAGAACCAGGCCAAAGACAATCAGCAGAATTTAATGTAATAGACCTGGTTCAGTCCACCAGTTGGAGAACTGGTGAGAAAACCTCACTGCTTCTGAGGGGGAGCCCAGTTGAAAACTGGGCAGCTTTGGGTATTCCCCAGGATTCAGGGCTCTGGTGGTGGAAATCCCACCCGCCGAGAGCTTCCAACCAATCAGAGACCAGCAACTCTCAGTTACAGGCAGCGGTACTGGAAGCAGTAGCTGCTTCTGGTAATGCATCCAGGGAGAGGCCCAGGATTGCTGAGGGACCCAGGCCACAAGTGAGAGAGGGTGGAGTGGAGTCACAGGTGGGGGTCACAGGGAAGATAGCACGGAGGTCAGGTGCAAGAGCGGGGGTTGGCTTTCAGCAGCCACCCCATGCCTGATGCCAGGTCCCTCAATCTAGCACCAAGTATCTGGCTAGAATACTTAATGAGTAATTTATATCAGCGTTTATGAAGGAAGGGGATGCTGACAAAATATTGGTAGAAGCAGAGACAGAGATGGCAATGGATGGGGTGAAAACTGTTGGACAGGATGTACTGGTAGGCTGGATATGGTTAGAGTTAATAAGTTGCCTGATTTGGATGGCTGTATTCCAGGTTGCAAGGGGAAGTGCTGGTGGAGATAGCAGAATGCCATAATCTTCCAATCTTCCCTGGAAATGAGGGGCTACAGGTTTGGAAAATGATAGATGTGCCACCCCTATTCAAGAAATTCCTAGTAATGGCAGGCCATTTAGTTTAACATCAGTGGTGGACATAGTTTTAGAAACAAAACAGGGAAAAAAATTAATAGGCACACGGAGAGATTTGAGCTAAAATAAGGAGAGTCAGTATGGTTTGTAAAAGGCAGATTGTACTTGACTAATCTAAGTGATTTTTTTTGTTGAAGTAACAGGGAAGGTTGGTGAAAGGAAAGCCTTAAATAGATTTTAAGGATGTGTTTGACAAAGTACCATATAAAAGGTTAGTTAACAAAGCAGAGGCTCATGGAACAGGAGGGTCAGTGTCAGATTGGACAATAAAAAAGTGAGTTAAGGAAAGAAAACAGCAACTTGTGCTATATGCTTATTTTTAAGACTGGAGGATGATAGACAATGATGTCCCCTAAGCGTCAGTGCAAGGTCCATTTTTTTTACATAGATATAAATGACTGGGATTTTGGAATACAGAGTAAAATTACAAAATTTGCCAACAATATCAAACTTGGAGGTGTGACAGGAAGTGAGGATGATATCAGTTGATGGCAACAGGACATAGATAGGCTGGCAGAATGGCCACACAAGTGGCAGATGCATTTTAATACAGAGAAGTTTGAGGTGATGCATTTTGGCAGAAGGATAGAGAGAGGCAATATATATTAACAACACAGTTCCAAAGAGTACAGCGACAGAGGGATTTGAGGGTTTATTTGCATAGATCTTTGAAAGTGGCAGAACATGCTGAGAGAATAGTTAGCAAAGCATGTGGCATCGATGGTTTCATAAATAGAGATATTGAATACAAAAGCAGGGAAGTTATGCTGAACGTTTAAAAAGCAACTAGATTATTGCATCCAGTTCTGATAACCACACTTTAGGAAGAATGTGAAGGTCCTTGAGAGGGTGCAGAGGAGACTTAGCAGAATGAATCCAAAGATGAGGGAATTTAGCTACAAAGGTTGGGTTGGAGAAGCTGGAGTTGTTCTCCTTGAAGCAAAGGGGGTTGAAAGGAGATCTGATCGAGGTGTACAAGATTATGATGGGTTTAGATAAGGTAAGCAAAGAAAAACTGTTCCCATGAACTGATGATACAAGAATCAGGTGCCACAGATTAAAGTTTTTGGGGAAGAGATACAGGGGAGATGTGAGGAAGATCTTTTATAATGACCTAGGACTCATTACCTATGAGGGGGGTAGAAGTGGACACAATCAATGATTTCAAAATAAAACGGGATAGGCACTTGAGGGGAATAAATGTGCAAGGCTATGGGATAGAAGGGGGCAATGGGACTGACTGTAATGCTCTACAGAGAGGATGCATGGACTTGGGCCGAATGACCTCCTTTTATGCTGTATTGTCTCTGTGGACAGGATTTTCATTTCCCAATTCCAATCCCACTATTGGGATGAAATGCAGGTTGGGAACTTACAAATGCCAGTGGCTGAACCCAGAGGGGGATCTTAGAGGAGCTCCTCAAGGGGTCCCATCACACAGTGGCAGGCGCCTGAGTCTGAAGGATCAATACAAAGCCACCCAGCACTATGTTGCCATTGTCAGAAATAGGCACTGCTGAAGTAGACGGTCAACCGTGAGGGTGTCTCAAGATAGAGGCATCCTGTGAAGACTTCTTAATAATTAAAAATAAAATGTGGCCATAGCTGCTAGGTTAGCACTGCAAAGGGGAAACCTCTCCACAGGATGGCACACAGCCATAATTAGGACCCTCTGGTTATTGCAGCTGCTGAAAGTGGGGCCAAAATTATAGGATGCATCGTTTAAATTGAAATGTACCTTTTTATTTCAAGGACAGGAATTTCCCTTCATCGGTGGGGTTGTGCGGGGCCGCATGGGGGTGGGTACGAACCTGATCAGCACCCCCGATTGGGGCTGGGCCGCCATTTTACGTGGGCAGGCCAATTAAGCTCTGAGAGCTCCCTGTGCCGGGGGGGGGGGGGTGGGGGGGTGGGTGGGGGGGTGGAATTCCCCAAGTCGGGAGTGTGCTCTTTCGTGCATACTGCACAGAACTGCCTCAGGGAGATTAAGTTCAGAATGAAAGTTTTTATTAAAGACAGAGAAAAATTATTTAGACATGTCCCCTCAAGCGACAGCGTCACACAGGAACTGGGACATGTTTATCAAATATTTGAAATTTTAAAATTTAATTAATAAACCCTTTATGAAACCTCATTCTGCCGGTAGATAAGGTTTCATGAAAAATGTGAAGGCCGCCTGGGCTCTTCGCCTGCCCAGCAACCTTAAGGTTGGACAGGCGGCATTCTTAACTACCTTAATTACTTTTTTAATGGCCTTAATAGGCCTTTGACAGTTCGGCAGGCGCAGAGCCAAGTTGGCTGTGCACCCGTCGAACTGAAAATCTAAATGACACGCGGTAATGTCAGAACACCCGCCCGGCACCACCGCGCGTCATTTAACGCATCGGTGAGCGGGCCCCGCCCCTACTCGCCGACCCAAGTCATTTGCCTATTAATTCATGTTTAATTTATGCTGGTTCTGATTCATGTTGAAGTAAAAGTTACAAAAGTGGAATCTTGTTGGTAATTTCTTCATTGGGAGTCATTCGGTAAATTTTGTTATTTTGATTTACATACTCCACCTGGATCGTAACAACAAGCAATTAAGCAATGATAGTCAAGATTTAATCCCTCTGAATTTCTATTTTGCATTTTTGTTAGAAAATAAATAATCACTGTTTGCCTTACCCACTGCAGCTAGGTAAATAAATAGATACCACTGCTGTATAAACAAATCTGTTCTTCAAACAATGGTTATTTTTGAATTCTCAGTAGGAATTTTTAAAAGTTGTGTAATCATCCCCCTCTGTCTTTCTTCATCTGTCTGTTTATTGCTCCCAGCCAGCTTCTGTTTCTGAAGTAAAAAGTAGGCATTTTGAAACACATTTTACGTCAAATCTTATGTCATTCTGGCACAGGCACAATGGGCTGACTGGCCTACAGTGCTGTATGATTTATATGGTACAATAATATAAGGTTCTAAAGTTCATACTTCAGCTTGTTTTGACATTACTCGGTAAAACAAACACACAATTATTGTTACAGCCTTAGGAAAGACATAGGACGGAATTTTCTCTGCCCACTGGCGTCGGAAGTCATGGGGGGCATGAATGAACTACATAGTGGGAAGGCCAAAAATCAGTTTCACAATGCTGTGGAACCAGTTTGCAATCATCCGCTCTGCTTGTCGATGGCGGGCCGCAATTCCCACTGCCGCACGCCAGGAACTTCATTCTAATACAGCTGCATAATATAGTAAGCCCAGCTCGCCGGAATCATCCCCCCCACGCTGGATCATCTAAGCACATCAGCATGATTGCACACCGATGTGTTTCACAATTGCACTTTTAAGGAGTGCACCTGGTGAGCTGCACTTCGAGGAGAACTCGGAGATGAGTGCACAGTAACGTTGCACAGTGCTCGCGAGGGTTGCCTGTTGGACCTCAAGGTTGAGGCCTTGCACATTCAGGTGAGGGCACAGGTAAGTCACATTTTCCCATCTGGCTGACAGCGCGGTGCTGGAGCGATGGCTGCACTGGGGTTGAGGCGAGTTGGACGGGTGGGGGGGAAGGGATGCACTGTGGTTGATGGTAGTGCACAATCACGTACAGCGGGCAGGGGAGAGGGGGGGGGGGTGGAGTTGGGGAATTGTATAAAGTGACCATTCCTCTGCAGCTGAGACAGTTTAGGCACAGCCACATTGACATGCTTGAGTTGGGCCTTTAGTTTATCTGCCACTCAAGCAATGCAGAGGCCTGAAAGTGCCACCAAATGTTCCAGAGCTTTTCACCCTTTGGGTACAGACTGCAAACTAATGAGCGTTTTAGTGGAGTGCAGAACAGTTGGATGACTGGGCACATTGTACAATCTCCTTGTTAAAGCTGGCCATGGAGCAGTCACTGGTGGAGGTGCTCACAGCCCTTTGCAATGTCAGCATCCTGGTTTGGTCCAGTCTCCCCCATGGTTCAAGCTAACAGCGCAGCCTTGCAGTGCGGGTTAGGAGAATGCCTGCACCTGAGCTGAGAGCACAGCATGCAGCCCAATGGGTGAAGCTGTTGCCAATTGGTCAGGTGGAGTGGCGCTGAAGTGGGTGGGATTTCGGGCAGCCGTGCAGCGCACTAAACTCCAGTGATTCAAGTGGTGGCCAGCACTCTCTGAGATGCGTAAAGGGGCCTCAGACTTAACCAAGAGACGTCCTTAGTATACCCAAGCTAACCCATGCGTCTCTCTCTTTCATCCTGCAGGAGGAGTACATCAGGAACGTGGAACCTGGTGACCTAGCTGTATGCCTCATGGCTTACAGAGAGTGGGGACGAAGGAGAAGAGAGCAAGGGAAACATGTTATTGGTCAGAGGGAGGAGCAAGGCTCTTGTGCATGCCACTGAAAAGCCACAGCGATCCATCACTAGTTGGTGCTTCATTAGACCCAGGGTCTATAGGCGCTTGTCATTCCTGCAGATGAACGAGAACCAGTGTTGCTGAAGACTGTGCATGTTCAATGAACTGGTCAGTCACAACTGCCAACTGTTGCAGGATTTGGCACCACTGGGACATGGATGGCATCCACTGCCAGTGGCCGTGAAAGTACTTTGGCACTCACGTTTTACGCCAGTGCCTCCTTTCAGGGCTCCACAGGTGACCTTGTGGGATATCGCAAGCTTCCATGCACAAATGCATCCATGAGGTCATGGACGCCATCTTCGTGAAGGCACACAGATTTGTACATTTTGCCCGGGATCAGGAAAGCCAGGATGCAAGAGCGCTGGGATTTGCCCAGATCTCAGGTTTTCCACATGTACAGGATGCCATTGACTGCACTCATGTGGCCCTCAGAACTCTGTCTCAACAAGTGGTCAACTACATCAGCCACAAGGGTTTTGACTCGCTGAATGATTAGCTGGTATGCGACCACCATAAATGCATCCTGCAGGTCTGAGCATGATTCCTAGGGAGTGTCCACGGCTTCCACATTCTCAGTAGGTGTTAGATCCCTGACATCTTCCAGAGTCCACAGAGGCTGCAAGGTTGGCTTCTTGGGGACAAGGGCTACCTGCAGAGGATGTGGCTGAGGACACCCGTGCAGAGACCTCAGACTACAGCAGAGCAAAGTTACAGTGAGACTCATACTGCAACTCTCAACTTGGCAAAGTAAACCATCAGAATGATAAAGATGAGATTCTGGTGCCTGGACCGGTCTGGTGGAGCCCTGCAATGCAGCCCACAAAGGGTGTCACACATTGTTGTTGTCTACTGCACCCTTTACAACCTGGTGCTGCAATGGGGAGAGGAACTGGCTGAGGAGGAGATGGAGGAACTGAAGGTCTCCTCTGATGAGGAGGACATTGATGGGGATGAGGGTGAGGAGGTCCTTGAAGGTGAAGATGACAGTGGTGAGACCATTGCACTGGCCAGATGAAGCAAGTGCACCCGGGAGGCCCTCATAGCTTTGTGGAGCATGATGACAATATGCAGTGAGGAGACACCATACATCCTCACATTGCATCTGTGAACATTTGACTCCAGTCTGGCTGATGGCAGCACACATGCCCTATGTGATAAGCCTCCTGTCATGGAGAATGCGGCGGATGCCCATAGTCCCTATATTCCAGGAGGACGATGACAACTTGCAATAGGGACACTCCATAGATCCTCACACAGCTTATGTGAATGTCTGACTCCTATCTGGCTGATGGCACCTCGCTTGTGCTCTGTGGAGACGCAGTGGGGAGACTTTAACTTCTCATGGTCCTATGGCATCCTTCATGAGCTGAACCCTTCAGGAACACACTGTCACCGGACAGATGCTGCTGAGATGTGGGGCCAGCCACACCTCAAAGATGTTGGGTGCACACAGAGAAAATGACGGAACTCTGTGCTGACGGCCCAGGACATTCTGGCAGCAATGATAAGCCCCATGAGGTGCAGCCATGACTGATGTGACCAGTGAAAGTGAAGGCGCACCATCAGTGTGCTGGGAAGGTTGCACAAAGAACAGGGAGGGGGTCCTGGGCTGAGGCACTTGCCTTTATTTTGTGCAGGGCCCAAGGTTTCACATCTGAGTGACATGAACATTGCTCATCAAAACAAAGAGCCATAGGCAGGGTGACATTCTTGGGAGTTTACTAACAAAGTGAACATTATGTACAAGTGATTAACACCCGTGCCCAGGCTGCACAACCACATCTTCCTAATCTTCATAACCCTGCCGCTACGTCTTGGTGCTCCCCCAACACCCACAGTGGAGCTGATTGCTACGCCCTGACTGTGATGACCTTGAAGGACAGCCTCTGGAGGGCCAAGACCTGGAGGGCCCTGGTCTGCTTTCGGGGCCCTGCTGTGTGGCAGTGGCACTCTCCTCGGCCTGTGGAGCTGGGTTTGCTGGGGTCACAGGAAGAGGGGCTTCAGATGGCCTGGACACTCCCATAGTCATTTGGGTGCATGGCCCTGGGGTGTGCACCTGCTGATCCTCCTCTCTATGAGAGAACGAGGGCCCCAGGTTGTCTCCTTGAGGAACAGCAGAAGCTGGAGGGAAATCATGCTATCCCACACCCCTCCCACGTTGACACTGTTGGAGGCCAACTGTGGCATCAGCGTTGGAGTTCAGCCTGCGCAGCAGTGCAGGAGTGAAGTCCTGGACCAAGATCTCCAATGGCAGCCGCCACCCTATCGGTGATAGCCTTGGTGCATTGGTATGCTAGTGCTATCATGTCAGAGTGAAGGCAGACAGAGTCCTCTATCATGCCTTGCAATCTGAGAAGTGCAGTGGATATCCATCCCTGATGCTCCAGAGTTGCCTTTGCAGCTCCAGCAACCGAGATATGGCCGAGTCCAGAGGCACCTCATCTGACTCAGACTCGGCAAATGCCTGGCCTCCAGCTGTCCTCCAAGAGCCGGACACCTGGGAAGTCCCTGCCGAAGCCACCTGCTGTAGATCAGAAAGTGCGATGTGCTCACCAGATTGTGACCCCGAGGCTACTCTAAAGCCTGGTCACACTGAGGTGTGTTTCTCTGCGCTGGTGGAGGGTGTGGGTGAGCGCTGCAATGAGTCTTCAAAGAGGGTTACAGCAGATTCCTCTTCTGAGGTGTCTTCAGGGCTTAAGTCAAGGGCCTGGGTCATGGACTCCGTCAGCTGTTTCCCAGATGCCTGCGAAAGCAAGGAGTGATAATTAATGCGTGGCATTGGCCTGTGAAACAGGACAGATCACTCATGGCATGGTTGTCTGATGGATGTTGCACTGCTGGATCCTCAATTAGTAGAGCATCGCCAACATCATCGTCAGCACAGGACTGGTCCCAGTCATCGTCAGCAGCTGGATGACTCTATTTTCAAAGTCCATGAGAACCTTGATTTTGGACATTCCTCCGCCAGTCTGTGATCTCTTCCTTTTGTTGTGTGGCAGCTTGTCCTGCATGAAATCGGATGGAGAGAGTGTATCAGGAAGCCTGCCAGGCCAGATGATAAGTATGCCTGGCATCTGTGGGTGATGAGTGGTGCCATGGACGGGATGAGGACAATGAAGGTGTGTGTGAGAGAATGAATGGTGATGTCCCTTGAACTGGCAATGAGCGAGATTCCTGTCGATATGTGATGGGTTTGTGGGTGTGTGAATTGAGAGTGATAAGAAGAGTGAATTACCCTGCCAGAATGGAAGAGATCATTCATCCTCTTT
Organism: Carcharodon carcharias; assembly: GCF_017639515.1. Lineage (NCBI taxonomy): Eukaryota > Metazoa > Chordata > Chondrichthyes > Lamniformes > Lamnidae > Carcharodon > Carcharodon carcharias. Next base: position 151,257,465 of record NC_054473.1, on the reverse strand, counting down.
CAGCTTCCTCTTTTGCAGGGTGCTGGCACTGACCAGCACTGGCACTGACCAATGCTGCCACTGCTTCCCAAGCCAGATTGGTGATGTTGCTGCCCCTCCTGTGGCCAGGGGCATGGGTAGAGGACATCATAGCGGGCCTCCACAGCGTCCAAAAGGCGTTCCAGGGACATATCACTGAATTGGGGGGGGGGGGGGGGTGGCCTGCAGTCATCTTGCTTCTCAGGGCCATGTCTTCTGTGCAGCAGTCCTTGGCTAGAAATACTTGGAGGTGTGCACATGGCTGCACTTTAAATATGGCGCCCAGCAAGATGAAGCAGTGAGATGACAGTGTGGTGGGCAATTGGAGGCTACCCACCAGCAAAACAATGTGTTTCCTGGGAATGCATGATTAATGAGGTGGGATTGGGACAATACGATGTGAAAATCTGCCACTGGGGGTAAGACGTTCTTTTTCCCACCCGCTCCCACATTTAGTGTAAATCTGGAACAATTCCACTCAGGCTTTGGGTTGTTGCACTGAAGGAATCATGCTGATACATGCTGGGATATTTCTAGGGATATATATCTATTTCCAATATATTAAAGCATGGGTTATATATGTTAACAGCCAAGCATCACAACCAACCCAATGGCACATGGATGCCTTGGTCAGTAGCGGCCATAGTAAACATTCTCGGATTAAGATCAGGATCTTGATGGCACACTCCCCACATCATCCTTGCTGCCACTGATACACCAGGGCCTGAATTTCGCGCTCGTCAGGCGTGTGGGATCGGTGGGCCTGGGGGTGGACAGGAAACCATCCCCTGACCGTGATCGGCCCTGGGCCACGATTTCACGCTGACTGGCCAATTAACGTCAAGCCAGCGTGAAACATGCCCTGAGAAAGGCTCAGCACTGCCAGTGGGGGCAGGAAGAGGGTGGGCTCCGACATCACCGTGGGTGCTGGTGTGTGCTTCCACTGAACTCCCTGAAGGCAGACAGATGCCTCAGGGAGCTGCAGACCTCCACGGAATAGAAGAAAGCACAAAAATGCTGCAAATAAAACGTCCATGCAGCATGAACTCTCTCCTCCATACCCACCCCCTTTCCAATTCCCCCTCTTTTCTAATAATTCACATATTTTTAATATATTTTTCTTTTCCCACCTATTTCTATTGTTATTTTTATTTATTTCCATCCATTGTTTTATCTCCACCTCTTAGCCTATTTCGATCCCATCCCCTACCCCAACCCCACTAGGGCTATCTGTCACTTACTCGTCCTGCTTCCTACCCTTAATGCTACCATTAGCACATCCTTTGGCTAATATCACCACCAGCAACACCCCTTTGTCCTTTTGTCTATGACACCTTTGGCAATCTCTTCTTTGCCATTGGCCCTCTATCCAGCTCCACCTGTCCCACCCCCCTCAAACAGCTTATATTTCACCTCATTTCTATTTTTCTTTAGTTCTGATGAAGAGTCATACAGACTCGAAATGTTAACTATCTTTCTCTCCGGAGATGTCAGACCTGCTGAGTTTTTCCAGCTATTTTTATTTTTGGTCCATGCAGCACAATCAAGCACCTGAAAGCATACCTCAAAAAAAGGTCCCCAGATATTTCTTTTTATTTTAAATCCTGACAGAGATTTCATCCTGCCCTCGGATGAGGCTTCATCAAAAATGTAAAGCCTGCTTGGCCATGAAAAATCATTTACAAATGGGCTGTATATGAGCTTAATTGCCCACTTAACTGTCAGCAGGTGCCTTCCAACTTTTGCACGTGCCCACCGAGCGAAATATCGTGCAAGTGCGCGATGACGTTGGAATGCTCGCCCGATGTCATCTCGTGGGGTTTTATGCCTGTTCAAGTCGGGTGCGCGCCAGCCCACAGGGCGTAATATCCTGGCCCAAGTAGGCGAGAGGACCACATCTGTGTTGTCCGCCACAGCGCAGTGTGGCTCAAAACAATGGCAGAAACCTCTTTTTGTTTAAGCATTCTTGCAATTTTAAGGGTTGTCCTTCAAAGTTCAATCCTCCATCCAACTCCCTTAGCAATGTTGCATGCCAGGATCGCACAGCGTTGATCATGCCAAAAAAGCAGGAATGATTTATCCCCATCATTAGCAAATCTTTGGAATATCTTTGCTCAAATTTGGACTGATATATTCAATGATTGCTATCATTTCTGATAAAAAGTCCCAAAAGTGGTGGCCGCTGCTGGGAAACCAGTGGAATGTGAAACTTGCTCACACATCCCCAAATAATTTCCTACTCCCAATAGTCATTACCATCGACAATCTGGTAATCGTGCAGAAAATCCAGTCCTAAAGTCTCATGCCAACAGTGACCTTTCTGTAATATATTTTTCTTGTTAAAACATTCCATCACAATACATCCATCTGAAACTTCTAGGGAGGTGGGAGAATTAATGAATCTAAAAATCCTTCAGTTTCCATCATGCCCTCTTTTTGTATCTGCATCCAGCCCCAGTGTTTCTCCCATTCATCCTCATTCCTCCTTATACAAATACTTCTAATTCTTGTCATTAAGGTTCCATATTTACTCTGAACCTTTCCCCATTTCAGCCCAATCTCACCACTGCTTCCTGGAGCTCCAATGTTTTTCCCTCGACTTCCCACTGCCAGACTTCTCCTGACAAAAATCCTTGATCTTGGCCAGGAATTGGCTTTAACCTGTGTTAGGTTTGCTTCAATGGCAACACTAAGGTAAGATAGCAAAGGTGCATTAGTGTTCTAAAGTGTTATGGTCACACTATACTTCATTTTTCAGCAACAACCCTCCTAAATTCTCCTCCCCCAGTGTCTACTGCCTATAGTCTCACGACCAGAAAACCTGCACACAACCGCTATCCCACATTCCAAGATCACCCTTCCAGAATTCCTACATCCCCAACACACTATTTACCAATCTTCTAACTCCTTTCCCACTATTGCTACACCCAAGGACCTCTTTACGATAGCGCTGCACCCAACTACCTCCATGAAATGGGTGTCACACCTATAGCCCATCTTCTAAACCTTACTGAATCATTAGTTTCCTTTCTCAGTACTAACCACTTCCTACTTACCTGCAACCTGCAGCATCTCCTTTACTGTCTTCCTCTGATTCCTGGACTTAGGGAAAACAATAGTGGCCTATTCCAATCTGGCCCAAGGGGAGAACACAGGTAGAATTTGAGGGTGGGAGGGTGGGAATTTGGTGCCAGGATTTTGACCTTTCTTTTCGCTCTGACTTTTTCCAGGAGAAGTTGTGGATGCTTCTGCCACCCCCAAACAGAAAGCAGATATATCTGGAGAGGTGTTATCCTGAGACTACCATCCTTTATTATCCTTGCCAGTGGAACTCTTGCCATCAGAGTGCTGGTGAGTTCAATGAGGTCTTCTGAAATGTTCCAAACCTTTAAGAAACAAAAATGATTGATCTCAGAAAGGATCAATTCCTTAAACCCCTCCATATTTCAATCAAAGCCAAAAAAAAATTTTTCTCGGTCTCTCTTCTGCTCTCCTTGAAATATAGAATTGTTACGAATTCTGGGGTCCATGTTGTGGAAGATGCCATTAAGGTAGCCTTACAGCTTTGGTAACCAGCTCCAAACGTACAGTTGACTCAAACTCCAGCATTGGAGGGGGTTTGCATTGTTACATTAGGGTGGTCAGAAATTCTGCTCCACTGAACTTCTTCCAGTACAATGGGACTACCAGAATTGTGGGCCATAATTTAATTGCATAATGAAATAGAATAGGAGAATAATCAAGGCCAATGATCTGCATTTTACATAAAAATGTGAACAACTTACACCCAAAAAGACCACTAACATCCCCAAATTACTTTGTAATTTTGATTATTCCGTTAGCAGAAAACAGTAGCGTTAATAATATGCTTTACATTAACACAGCATAAAACAGCAAGATAGATTTTAACAACTGTGCAACTGACTGGCGAACACTCAGTTGGCATCCAACAGTACCAATATGAATCAACAATTGGAACAGGTGCAATTTATGTCTTCCGATCAATATTTTCATGATTTACTTCTGGGCCATGTAAAGCTGGAGTGTTTGCACAGCTAGAAAGGTTTAATTAACCAGTTTGACTGAAGAAAACAGGTTCCATACTGTGTTACCTAGCTAAAGATAAAGTAGTAGGCAAAGCTGGTACTCATCCAGTTTCTTTCAAGCTGCTCTTTACATGAGGGGATGAGGATTTTGCAACACCAATCACTATATCGAACAGATTAGATCATTAATCAATACAGAAGGGGCAGCTCATTGGATTCCCAGATAAGTTGGCCAACAACAAAATACTATCCAAGTGTAGTGGTGTCACATTATTTCAGAAATACTGGGACCAGACATTCAAAATACAATGATTTTCAACACATAATTGAACATATTCAGTAATGTGCTGCATTCCTCTTTTAGAAGAAATGTACCATTGTTGATCTTAAAGCTGGAGTACTCATCCTGGATAAAATCCAAGTTTTGACTTTATACTCCCATTGCTTCCAGTTTGCACATGAGGACTGCATAAAGCATGAGCTCAGGAACATTTCAGTAAATGATGAAACTAATGATTGTCTCATACCACATGACGATCTACAATCTCAAGAGATCTATTCTACAAATTCCTCAGAAAACCAAAACCTAGCCTATTCTTTTCTTATTAACCCAGGGTTTAAAAGGACATATGTTAAATCACAAGATCATTAGAAATAGAAGTAGGTGTAGGCCATTCAGTCCATTGAGCTTGCTCTGTCATTCAATAAGATCTTGGCTGATCTGACTGTGACCTTAACTCCACTTTCCTGCTGTTTCCTATATTCCTTGACTCCCTTGTCAATCAAAAGTCTATTTGACTCAACTTCAAATATACTCAGTGACCAGCCTCTACTGCTCTCTGTGGAAGAGATTTCCAAAGAATTAAGGCCTTCTGAGAAAATAAATTCCTCCTCAGCTCCATCTTAAATGGGTGAACTTCTATTATTAAACTGTGCCCTCTAATTCTAGATTCCTCTGCAAGAGGAAACATCCTCTCAGCATCTAACATATCAAGCCCCTCAAAATCTTATATGTTTTAATAAGATCATCTCTCATTCATCTAAACGTCAATAAATATAGGACCAACCTGCTTAATCTTTCCTCATCATACAGCCTTTTCATCCCAGGAATCAACCTAGTGAACATTCTCTGAACTGCTTCCAATGCAAGTATATCCTTCCTTATGTAAGGGGACCAAAATAGTACGCTGTACTCCATGAGTGGTCTCACTAATATCCTGTACAGTTGTAGCATGACTTCCCTACCTTTAAATCCATTCCCATTGCAATAAAGCCAACATTCCTTTGCTATCTGAATCACTTGCTGTACCTGAAAACTTACTTTTTGTGGTCCATGTATAAAGGCACTCCAGCCTGGAATTTTCTTATGGTAGGCAGATTGGGCGGGAGTGGGCGGGGGTGGGCACGGAACCGATTGCTGCCCATGATTAGCTGTGTGCTGTCATTTTATGCAGGTGGGCCAATTAAGGCCCACCCAGCATAACGCACAGCCGGTAGCACTCAGCCCTACCTGTGTGAGTGGAGGGAGGAGGGAGAGTCGGGGCCTGCACTCTTTCGTGCGCACAGTAATCTCCGAGGCATAGAGCTGCCTTGGGGAGATTGAATAGATTATAAGAGTTTAATAAATTATATAAAAATTTATTTAAACATGTCCCCTCATGTGACAGTGTCACATGAGTTGGGACATGTTTGTAAAGGTGGGAAAGTTAATTTATTGATTTTATAAAAGCTTCAGGGAGCTTCACCCTGCCCATGGATGAGGTTTCCTGAAAAACACAAAGGCTGCTTGGGCTTTTCAACTGCCTGCCAACATTAAGGTTGGACGGGCAGTGTTCTTAACTAGCTTAATTACTTTCTCAATGGCCTTAATAGACCATTGACATTTTGGTGGGCGCGTAGCCGAGTCCAGCGCGCACCCGCCGAAGGAAGTATTGGGATGGTGCGTGATGACGCCAGGATGCATGCCCGACAGCATTGCACGTCATTTTATGCGTTGGTGTGTCGGTCCCGCCCCCGCATGCCAACCGGAAGATTCCTCCCTCAGGTCCCTCTGTACTTCAGCATTCTGCAGCCTCATCCCATTTCAATAATATTCTGTTTATCTATTCTTCCTGCCAAAGTGGGCAACCTCACATTTTCCTACATTATACTCCATCTGCCAGATTTTTGCCCACTCACTTAACCTATCTATATCCCTTTGCAGACACTTCGTATCCTCCTTACAATGTGTTTTTCTACTTACCTTTGTGTCATCAGCAAATTTGGCTAAAATACGGGCAGTGCCTTCATCCAAGACATATAGATTGTAAATAGTTGAGGCCCCAGCACTGATCCATGTGGCATTCCACTAGTTACAATTTATTAAGCTATAAATGACCATTTTTTCCTGACTCTGCTTCCTGTTAGTTAGCCAATCTTTTATCCATGCCAATATATCGCACTCAACACAATGAGCTCTTATCTTGTGTGGCACCTTTTATGTGGTATCTTAATAAATGCCTTTTGGAAAGCCAAATATACTACATCTACTGGTTCCCCTTTATCCACCCTGCTTGTTACATCCCCAAAGAACTCTAATAAACTTGTCAAACTTGATTCCCCTATCCCAAAACCATGCTGAGTCTGCCTGATTGCGTTATGTAAATACACTAAAACAACCTTTAAGAGTCACCATGGAATCATTAGAATTCCCCTTTTTGTCAACAGAAACCTCAGCACTGGTATACTGAGGGTACATATGGGAATCACATTCATCAGTTGCAGAAGAACAGCACTGTGGAGAGTTATTAGCTTCTGGCATTACCCAAGACTATTGTTATTCTCTCCTCTTCCTGTACAATAGCTTGAAGGAATTGAGTATGAATACCATTTATGCCCATTGCCCCACTATATGCTCGGTGGTACAGTGTGAATTTCACTTATTCCCATCAAACTGTTTCATTAAACATTTTTACCTACACAACACACTCCACTGGGTTTTCTAACCTCCATGCAGATGTGGACTTTTGACTCAGACAGAAATTTGTTGAGTCGAACATAGTGCTTTTTCCAGATCTCAAAAGATATTTTTGTCAATAGCAGCAATCCACAGGACCCGTTCTGATCAGAATGTTCAACCTACTTCAGCCAATAAGAAATTAATTTGGGGTTATTTTTGCGGAACAGCGTGACTGTGGATAAATACAACAGACGGATCTGCATTATCTCCTTAATGCCCCTCCTAACTTCATCGTGTGCTGAATCATCATCCCTCTTTGCAACAGCTCGTGATCACACTAAAAAGGCTTCAAGTGCCACTTTAAAGGTCCTTCACCTTCAATTTACAGCCTTCCTTCCTGATTGCAGTTACTTTAATTTTAACCATATTATGTTGTGAACGAGTCTTTAATTTCAATTTGTTTCTGATTCCAGGTCTTGTGGTTAGCAATATCTTTCTTCTAGCTTAGCAATTGGCCAGATCACTTGTGGCTAAGATGACATTGATCACTGTAACTTGGCAGTCACCCTTTGTTTTGAGTGGATCCCACTTGTCCAGCATAGCTAAAGCTACCCTCTTATTGGAAAACTCTGAAGTTTCCCAACTATATTAGACATTCTGATTGAAAAGCAAAGGACCTGCCAAACTGGTCTCAACTATTTGACTAAACATATAAAAGTTGTATCAGTAAGTGTAACCCTTTTTTTTTCAAGTTTTGTAACTTTATGGGTCCAGGATTCCTTGGAACACAATGCCAATCATTAAGCTGCAATAACATCTGCCGGTAACTCTAACCCTGATGCCAAATGGTTCTTACTATGTTATAAATACAAGGTGTCATTTTCTGAAAGCCTACACCATTGACAGGGCCTCAAATGTGAAGCCCCAACCGTGGCACAAGAGTGTTGAAAATTTTGGCTTTATTGCCAACATTAAATATCAGCATGGTCACTTTTTATAACCCAGTTGGACTGACCTAGATCTGCTGAGTATTTCCAACTTGGAAGGAACTCGAACTCTACTCCCATTCGATAAATGGACATCAATCTGTTGGTAAACAGATGAGTCATTGATGTTGGGAGCAAGATTATGCAATGAACCCTTTTAGGTGAGATTTATCCCTATTGATCCTCGCCAAATGAACAGGAACATTGTCAACTACTATATTGTGTCAAGATGGGAACTTTTCAACAAGTTTTATTTAGCCTTGTGCTATCCACAACTTGATTAACAATTGTTATTCTGATTAAGTGAAGATTTAGCTACAGATTAATGTGAAAAGGAATGGTAGTACAGGAGCATGGTAACTGACCGTTCTTCTGTGATTCCTGCTAATATAGTCATTGTGCTCAACTGCCATTTTGATCAACGACCATTAAAATCTGCAAAAAGAACACTTACGCTTTTCCTTGCAAAAGAAGAAAAACTTAATTGGCATCAGAATTACTTAGAAGAACTCAAAGTTTAGTTTCAAAAGAAACTGCAGGTAGACTGTTCTGTTGGTTAAAAAAAACATTCTTCCATAGTTATCTCATCACCTTTGATTTTTGAATTATAATCCTGTTAGACCGACAAAAAGAGATTTGTCCCTTTAATCTGAAGCTTCAATCAAAAAGATAAAAAAACAGTATTTATTAACTGCACTGTCAGGACCACCTAGCTACCCTTCAACAAAGGAACGAAGCACTGCCAAGTACACTTCAAAGCATCTGTGCATTACAGATCACAGACAGGCCATTATAAAAGTTTGTTATTCTATGGTGCCAGATAATGGGACGATATTGTGAATCTAAATTAGCAAATCAAAAGATATTTTAAAATGATGAAGGTTAGTTGTCTAACAAAGATGACAATTTGATTGGGCCATAGCTTGAATAATACATTTTCCTCCAATAGTCTTTGTGCTAATACCCAACCTACCCTCCTTTGCATTTAGAATTGAAAAAAAATACTAAATCTGATGTCAAATCACAGGAAATAACTCTGTTGTCTGCTTGAATGGAATTTTACAACCACAATGTAAATGAAACTTGGCTTAGTTAACCCAGTACCTACAGTAACTGCAGCACTGCATACAAAGGTCAAATAATTCACCATTTTCCCAACATAATTGCACACAAATGATGCAGATGTAACCTAAAAAACATGGCTATTTTTGGCAATTTTGGCATGTGCTTAAAATGATTTGTTAAAATAGCTAGACTTTAGAGAAGTAATAAGCATGGGTTTGTTAATAAATTATTCATTAGCTACAATTGATTATTGGTTGAATAATTGTTAAAAGTCCTTAATCATTACCCTTTCAAGTAATTTTACTAACTACTGTTGTAGAGGACAGTCTTATGGGATTTCAGCTCAAGTGTGACCTAATTTTAATGGGATTTGTGATGGAAGTTTAAACAGACCACAGTTACAATTGATTATTAATCAAATACCTAAATAATCACTCTAGTCCTGCTGGACATTTCTAAATCTTCTCCTTTCTTTTAAAATAAGTGCATGTGCTAACATTTATTTTTATATCCTAGGTAAAGGAAGTATAGATCTCCAGCGTTATTAAAGGTGGTACAGAAAATGTTTTGCAAATAAAAAGGAAAAGAAAAGAAAGATAATGTGTAAATCAAGAGTAAGTGTATGTAAAAACTGAATTTCGGGCAGTTCCTCCTTTCTCATACCGCAGATGTAAACAGAAGAGACTCGGCTGATCCCTGAAGGTTGGGTCTGAAAGGAGCTCCATTGGTTCCCTCACTTTTGTGCTGTCTATATTTTAATATTTTATGTCGTTGTCTATGTTCGTGTGAAGTGCCAAACATCATTTATGTTTCAGTCCATTCTCAAATGGAACACTGAGTACTTCAAACTGCTGTTTGCAGACAGAATTCCAAAATCATATGTAAATGGTAGCTCATGGCAAAGGTGCAAAGACTGAATTAAATGCAATTTTTGTGTACTCATTTTTGACTGTCATGTTATCCCTAACCTAACTAACTGATTTGTGATATAGAAGTATTTGAAATATGAGTGAGATTTAATCCACTTTGCAGAGACAGTGATGTGTTTGAAGTCAATTGGTGAGGATACAGTAGGGAATTCAGAGTTAAAAATATATGCTATTTTTCCAAGCTTGTTCTCCTTCCTCACACTGAATCATTTGTAAATAGTCCAATGATAAGCCTAATGTTTTTTGCATACTCCCAATCATGATATTTTGTGCGACTCCAACGTGTTAATTTGATAACCACAGACATCAAAATGTTGTGCTGCTAAAATGGTGGTCTGAAATGTGATATACATCCGGATTACTGAATAAACACGGACTGCCACAATGGATTGGGATAAACTGGATACCAAATTTATTGCATACAAATATTTTGTTTGTGAAAAAGACCCACTATGATGACACTTGTAGACTTGTGGTTTTTGAGGTATTTGAGATTTTTTTATTTAAGCTATGCTATAAAGCTTTAAAGCTCTACATAAAAAGACTAGAAAGACAAGGAATTCAATAATGATGCTCGCTCCAATTGAAATCAGCAGGATATGTGAACAAATTCCCATATGATGAATAACAAAGACAAGGGTGGTTTACAGCCTTTGATATGTTTCTGCTAGATTAACCCTCAGTGGGATTTTTTACCCTATGGCTTTCGTCTTTGTTCCTTTCTTCTGTGTGCTCAATGACCCTAGTCGTGTGTATTTGACTTGTGACCCTGAATTTATTTATAAAATAAAAGCCCTCTGACCAGAATGTGCACAAATGAACTGCAAGATCATGATTATCTAATTGTTTTCTTTACTTGCCCTTAATAATATGTGATATCCTCTTTTTGATGGAGGTGTAAGCTAAACCCCCCAAAGGAATATTACTAGCTATGTAAGACTATTATGAATAGATCTCCATGCCCTGATCTGGTAGCCCACATTGCCTCAGCATTTTAAATGCTTCCACTGACTTCATTTATTTTCAATCTCATTTAGTGTGTTGCACTGATATCTATAGTAGTATTTTCAACATGGATGAATATTATGATTTATTCTATACCCATGCAAATAAGGGATAAGATCACAGAATGTTGCATATAGATCTTTATCCTGCTCAGGTCAAAGGTTTTGTGATTAATTGCTCGACAATTATGCTATTTTATCTGTATATTTCCCTATAATTGTCTCATAAGTGATGACTAAAGGATTCAACGAATTACTTCATTCATTTCTAACAAAGAAGACATAAAATAAATATGTCATTCAATAGCTTCTGCTTGTTTCACAAGTAGAATTAATACCTGTGCACGTTGTCTTTGGTAGAGAGTTACACTCGATATCCCTCTTTGGCAAAAGGTAAGAGTCCAACTTAATATCATTCCATTCAGAAAAAAATAGAATTCAACATAAAAAATGTCTTTGACATGTAAAGGGATAGGCAAAATAGTACAATACATGTTGCTTAAATATCATTGCCAGTTAATTGCACTTGTATGGTATTCGTTTCTAGCTATTGTAAAGCTGTATTGGAATTTTGTCCCTGAGTACAATTTTTAGAGCTATATTATCACATTAATTTTATCTTCACTTTATGTAACAGTTGATTGATAGTGGGAAAACAAATAGAATCAATACCAGTATGCAGTCTCACTTTCACTATTACCGGTAGAATTCAGCAATATAAGGATTTGTACCTTGGCAATAAATAGAAATAGCACCCTTATTTCTGCTACCCTACATTTATTTTTCAAAGGCAACAGAATATCAAGAAAATAAATCCAGAATAAAGAAGAATAATTTTGCTCCTTTACAGTTCCAGGATTTGAGAATTCCAAGACGTATTTCCATCCCACATGGTCTGATTTATTTTCCCTCAATGCTTCTAATGTAGACAAAATCAAACATCATACAACCATTAGGAAATGTTGCACTGTATCTGACCTCAGATGGCCTCTGATCATATCCGCACTGTAGCAGCTGAAGAAATTTAAACATGAAGTCTCATTTGGAGCAATTACAAAAAAATAAGCTGCACAGTTCCCCTTGTGTTTATGCCATCACTAGTAGGGGCAATTTGCCACCTCCGAATAGATTGATCTAACAGGGCTGAATATATAGGCATATAAATGGATTATTAAATATCCTCCTGGTTTACAAGGCCACAAAGATTCAGTGCAGCTGTTACAATCATGAGCAACTGAATTGGAATTCTCCTTTTAGCAAAAACATAGGGGAGATTGGTCTAGGCTAAACAAGGATAAGTCAGTTGAAGGTTCCCAGAGTTTAAAAAAGTACTCTAACCCAGGTGCCAACTAGTATCATATCCAAATTATATACTGATCATGGCAGTTAAATGTCTTGAAGTTATTTGGTTGTCCATAACTGTGCAATCATTCCTTCAATTCCTCTGGCAATACGATGGCTGTATGTTCCATACACAAATTCTCTGGCAGTTTCATTCCTTTGCATCCATTCAGGGAAATTGCCTGGTGAATGATTTGCATTTGAGCTTCCTGGAAGACTAGCAGTACTCTCTCCAATGTTGTACTGGAATTTGTTCAAAAGTTCAGACTTCTATAAAGAATCACATTGTTTGTCAATACTGTTTTTTTGCCTTATACCTTTACTGATGTTATTTCATTGGCAGGTACATGACTGAATTCTATTACTGCATCAGCTTTACATTCAGCGAGCCTAAGCAGATGAAATAGACCTGATTCAACTTACCTCTTTTGGTTGGCACTTTCTTTTGCAGTCCTATTGTCAGTAGATCCTCCCTCATTCTGTAAATAATGATGCTGCCTTTTTTCCAGTGGGAAAATACTCTTTTTTTGCCTCACCCCTTCAATCAAAAGGATGTTTCCTCATAACTTCCTTAGTGAGGCACTGATTTGAAGCAATCAGAAAGTCCAGAAACCAGCTCAAACATGCAGCGTACCACTTCCCTCCTGTCTGGAGTGCCCATCCATACACACAGATGGTATTCACCTCATTCAAGATATGCAAATGATTTGAAGTACTTGAAGCTCAGTCTCAACGCATGCTGTAGTATATGTTGCCGCAATTTTGCACTGTTAACCATTGCAAAACAGAGCACCCTATCATCCATTGGTTCTATTTTGGACCAGCTCACCTTCAGTGATTAACAATTAAACAACTCACTGGAGGAGGAGGTTTCACAAATATCCCTATCCTCAATGATGGAGAAGGCCAACATGTACTTGCAAAAAACAAGGCTGAAACATTTGTAACCATCGTCAGCCAGAAGGGCTGAGTGGATGTCCCATCTTAGCTTCCACTTGAGGTCCCCAGCACCACAGATGCCAGTCTTCAGCCAATTCGTTTCACTCCATGTTGTATATGAAGAAACAGCTGAAGGTACTGAATACAGCAAAGGCTATGTTGCATATGCTAGTGTTGTTGGGAGGAGCTTAAACTAACTCGGCAGAGGGAGGGGACACAGAATGTTAGCAGAATAGGGACATATCACAATACAGTAAAAAAATCAAGTCAGAGGGAGTACAGCTGCATTAAGTGTCAAGGGAATAAGGCAAGGCTGGATGGCCTCTACTTTAATGCCAGGAGTATTACAGATAAAACAGATGAGTTAAGGGTGAGGATTGACATGTGGAATTGTGATATAGTAGCCATCACTGAGACATGGTTGAGGGAGGGGCAGGATTGGCAGCTCAACATTGCAGGATATAGAATCTTCAGGTGAGACGGGGAGGGGGTAAAAGAGGAGGAGGCATTGCATTATTAGTTAAGGAGTCGTTTACTGCAGTAAGGAGAGATGATATCTTGGAGGGGGCATTGAATGAAGCTTTGTGGGTAGAGCTTAGGAATAAAAAAGGGGCAGCCACATTGTTAGGTGTTTATTATAGACCCCCAGATAGTCAGCAGGAAATTGAGGAGCAAATATGTTCACAATTTGTGGAGGTGTGTAAAAACAATAACAATAGGGTAATTATATTAGGTGATTTCAACTTTCCCAACATTAATTGGGATAGACATAGTGTTAAGGGCTTGGATGGAGTGGATTTCTTGAAATGTGTACAGGAGAACTTTTTAGGTCAATATTGCAGAGGGTCCAACAAGGGACAGCGCAGTGCTGGACCTAATTCTGGGGAATGAAGCTGGACAGGTGGCTGAGGTGGTGGTGTGGGAGCATTTTAGTGATAGCGACCATAATATGGTACAATTTAAGCTTGTTATGGACAAAGAAATACTCAAGTTGCAAAAAAAATGCTTTGGATTGGGGGAGAGTGGACTTCAATAAAATAAGGCAGGATCTGGCCAAGGTATACTGGGAACAGCTACTTGTGGGGAAATCTACAGAGGAGCAGTGGGGGGGTGTTCAAAAAGGAAATGGGGAGTGTACAGGCTCAACATGTTCCCTCTAGGGTGATAGGAAGGAGTAACAAGCCCAGAGAACCATGGATGATCAGAGATATTCAGGTTACGATGAGAAGGAAAAGAGAGGCTTTTAGCAGGTACAAGGGAAGCAAATCAGTGGAGGCATTAGTGAAGTACAGAAAGTGCAGGGTGGAGCTTAAGAAAGCAATTAGGAGAGCAAAGAGGGCATATGAGAAAGCTCTGGCCGATAAAAGTAGGGAAAATACCAAGATATTCTATTAGTATATCAATGGGAAGAGGATAACCAGGGAAAGAGTAGGGCCCATAAGGGACCAAGGGGGGCAATCTATGGTTGGAGCCAGATGACATCACTAGAGTGTTGAATGAATACTTCACATTGGTCTTCACCCAAGAGAATGAGGATGAAGGTATTGAACTCGGGGAGAGAGACTGCGAGGTTCCTAAGCAAATTGATATAGGGAGTTACAAGGTATTGGAGGTGTTGGCAGGCTTAAAGGTAGACAGATCTCCAGGTCCAGATAATTTGTGTCCCAGAGCGTTGAGGGAGACAAGGGAGGAGATTGCAGCAGCTCTGACCCAAATTTTTAATTCCTCTCTAGCCACAGGCGAGGTGCCAGAGGGCTGGAGAACAGCTAATGTGGTTCCACTATTTAAGAAGGGTTGTAGAGATAAGCCAGGGAACTACAGGCTAATGAGTCTCACGTTAGTGGTAGGGAAACTATAGGAGAAAATTCTGAAGGAGAGAATCTATCTCCACTTGGAGAGGCAAAGTTTGATCAGGGATAGTCAGCATGGCTTACTCAGAGGGCGGTCATGCCTAACAAATTTGATTGAATTTTTTGAGGAGGTGACCAGGTGTGTGGATGAGGGTAGTGTAGTTGCTGTAGTTTATATGGATTTCAGCAAAGCCTTTGACAAGGTCCCATATGGGAGACTTATAAAGAAGGCAAATGCACATGGGATACAGGGTAATTTGATAAGCTGGATTCAAAATTGGCTAATTGTAGGAGACAGAGGGTGATGACAGAAGGATGCTTTAGTGACTGGAAGCCAGTGTCCAGTGGCGTACCACAGGGATCTGTGCTGGGTCCCCTATTATTTGTCATTTATACAAAATGACATAGATGACTATGTGGGGGGGTAGGATGAGTAAGTTAGTGGATGACACAAAGGTTAGCCGGGTAATTAACAGTGAGGTTGAGTGTCTTGGGCTACAGGAAGATATAGATGGGATGGTCAAATGGGCAGATAAGTGGCAGATGGAATTTAATCCTGAAAAGTGTGAGGTGATACACTTTGGAAGGAGTAACTTGACAATAAAGTATTCAATGAAGGGCATGACACTAGGAAGTTCTGAGGAACAAAGAGACCTCGGCGCGTGTGTCCATAGATCTCTGAAGGCGGAGGGGCATGTTAGTGGGGTAGTGAAAAAGGCATATGGGACACTTGCCTTTATCAATCAATGCATAGATTACAAAAGTAGGGAGGTCATGTTGGAGTTGTATAGAACCTTCGTGAGGTCACAGCTGGAGTATTGTGTGCAGTTCTGGTCGTCACAATATAGGAAGGATGTGATTACACTGGAGGGGGTGCAGAGGAGATTCACCAGGATGTTGCCTGGAATGAAACATTTAAGTTATGAAGAGAGGTTGGATAGACTTGGGTTGTTTTCACTGGAGAAGACTGAGGGGCGACGTGATCGACGTGTACAAGATTATGAGGGGCATGGACAGGGTGGATAGGGAGCAGCTGGTCCCCTTAGTTGAAGGGTCAGTCACAAGGGGACATAAGTTCAAGGTGAGGGACAGGAGGTTTAGGTGGGATGTGAGGAGAAACTTTTTTACCCAGAGGGTGGTGACGGTCTGGAATACACTGCCTGGGAGGGTGGTGGAGGCGGGTTGCCTCACATCCTTTAAAAGGTACCTGGATGAGCACTTGGCACGTCATAACATTCAAGGCTATGGGCCAAGTGCTGGTAAATGGGATTAGGTAGGTGGGTCAGGTGTTTCTCACGTGTCGGTGCAGACTCGATGGGCTGAAGGGCCTCTTCTGCACTGTGAGATTCTGTGATTCTGTGATTCTATGGGTTATGGCAATATCCTGGCAATAGTACTGGAGACTTGTGCTCCAGAACCAGCTGCGCCCCCAGCCAAGCTATTCCAGTGCAACTACAACACTGGCATCTACCTGACAATGTGGAAGACTGTTCTGTTCACAAAAAGCAGGACAAATAATTCGGGACAAAATTAATAATCACTTGGGCAAAAGTGGGTTAATTAAAGAAAGTTAGCATATATTTGTTAAGGGCAATTCTCATTTAACTAACTTGCTGGAGTTTTTTGAGAGGTAACAGAGAGGGTTGATGAGGGCAATGCTGTTGATGTGGTGTACATGGACTTCCAAAAGGCATTTGATACACTGCCCCACAACAGACTTGTGAGCTAAGTTGTAGTTCATGGATAGCAACATGGATATGAAATTGGCTGAGTGGTAGGAAACAGAGGGTAGTGGTTAATGGATATTTTTTGGACCGGAGGAAGATTTGTAGTGAAGCTGCACAGGGGTTGCTGGTGGGACCCTTGCTTTTTCTGATTATTTATTAATGACCTAGGCCTTGGTGTACATGGAAAATGTCAAAATTTGCGGATGATAGAAATTTTGGGAGCATTGTGAACTGTGAGGAGGATAGTGTATAACTTCAAAAGGACAGAGGCAAGTTGGTAGAATGGGCTGACAAGTGGCAGTTGAAATTCAATGCAGAAAGCATGAAGTGATTCACTCTAGTAGGAAGAATGAGGAGAGACAATATAAAATAAAGGACACAATTCTAAAGGGGATGCAAGAACAGAAGAACCTGGTTGTATATGTGAATGAATCATTGGAGGTGACAGGACAGGTCGAGAGAGCAGTTAATATAACCTACAGTATCCAAGGCTTTATTAATAGGAGTATAGAATAAAAGAGCCGGGAGGTTATGTTAAACTTGCATAAAACAGTAGTTCAGCAGGAATTGGAGTATTGCATCCTGTTCTGGGTGCTACGCTTTAGGAAAGGTGTGAAGGCATTGGAAAGAATGCAGAAAACACTCATGAGAATAGTCCCAGGGATGAGGAACTTCAGTTGTGTAAATATATTGGAGGAGTCAGCACTGTTTTCCTTGGAGAAGATAAGCCTGAGAGGATGTTTCAAAATCATGAGGGGTGTGGACAGAGTAGAGAGGGAGCAACTATTCCCATTGGTGAAACGATCAAGAATGAGATGGCACAGATTTAAAGTATTTAGCAAAATAAGCAATGGAGACATGAGGAGAAACATTTTCACGTAACAAGTACGTAAGACCTGGAATACGCTGCCTGAGTGTGGTTGAGGCAGGTTCATTCAATAGGGAATCTGAAAAGGAAGACTGCAAGGTTACAAGATGAAGGTGAGGGAATGGCACTAGGTGCACTGCTCATTCAGGGAGCCAGCCCAGACATGACAGGCTGAATGTCCTCCTTCTGTGCTATAACAATTCTGTGCTTCTGTGACATCTAATCTGGCCAATTACCACACCATCAATTGACTAGTGATTGACAATGCTAACAAGCAGAACTTGCACAGTAATAACCAGCTCACCAATGCTCAGTTTGGGTTCTACCAGGGCCAGTTGGCTCCTGACCTCATACACCAAAGCAGTGCATGTCTATATGGAGCAATACCTGGCCAACATTCAGACTTTGGCTGACAAGTGGCAGGTAGCATTCATGACACACAGTGCCAGGCATTGACCATTTCAAACAGGAGAGAACACAACCATTTCCCCTTGACATTTAATGTTATTACCATTGCTAAATCCCCCACCATTAACAACCTGGGAGTTACCATTGACCAGAAACTGAACTGGACTAGCCATTTAAATACTGAAGTTACAAGAGCATGTCAGACACTGGGAATTCTGTGGCGAGTAACTCACAATCTGACTTCTCAAAGCCTGTCCACCATTTACAAGGCACAGGTCAGGACTATGACGGAATACTCTCTACTTTCCTAATTATGTGCACCTCCAGCAATACTAAAGAAGCTCAACAACATTGAGGGTAAAGCAGCCCATTTGTTCTGCACTCCATCCATCATCTTAAACATTCACTCCCTCCACCGCCAACATGCAGTGACATCAAAGTGTACCATATACACAATGCACTGCAGGAACTCATCAAGCAACTCAACAACATCTTCCAAACACACAACCTCTACCATCTAGAAGGACAAAGGGTACCACCTGCAAGTTCCCCTCCAAACAATGCACCATTCTGGCTTAATATTGCCATCCCTTCATTTTCGCTGGGAGAAAATCCTAGAACTCCCTTCCTAACATGGGTGTACCTACAGCAGGTCAAGAAGGCGGCTCACCATCATCTTCTGAAGGGCAATTAGGGAAGGGCAATAAATCCTGACATAGCCAGCGATGCTTACAACCCATGAAAAATTAAGGGAAAAATTTGATGATGAGATTACAACCTATTGTTGTCACATCTCATCTGTTGCCAACTTTTTGCCTGGCAAACTTGCAATGAACAACAGACTATATTCATTGTATCACAATATACCAGGCTTTGAAATGGCATCCCTTAGTACCCAACAATCACCATACAGAGGCCTAACCAGTTTTTAACCAATTTCTAAATGAAGGAAAGTGTTTCCAGAAATGAAAAGACTGCAAGGGTTTGTCTTTATTCACCAGCTTCTACAAAACTGTTCACTGCAACAATGGTTATACAGCAATATGCTTATTAACAGGAGTTCTGGGTATAGTTCCTTTATTAGAATATTTTCTCCAAAGTACAAACATAAAAAAGACTTTGTTTTGTGATTTAAGATAAATATTCCATGAAATAATGTAATCAATGGAAACGATACATATAGTTGATGTAGATTACAAGATCTGGAAATTGCTAAACATGTGGTTTATCTCTCTATCTTCCTGACTGCCTGTCAAGTCATGAGCAACAGGTTTGGGATTTAATCCCAGGGTTTTTAAATTTAAAAAAATCCAATCTTTACTTGCTTATTTTTTTGTTCCCTAGACACACAGCTACAATATATGTGGGGTTCAGGTTAATATTTGTTCCACTTAGCGCTTCCTGAACAAAATACATCAATTGTTTTACTTGGGGAAACCGCAATGACAGCTGTTGTTCATTAAAACCTGCCTTTATGGTACAAGAGGCTGCTAGCAAGCTTCCTTCAGGAAACCAGTTCTGCTTATAATGCTTCAAAATCCAGATGGGAAAAGAACATATCTATTATTATTACTTCTAATTAAGAACAGCAAATTTATGTTCAGATTTAGTTGCAAAAATTACCACAAAACAATATTTTTCTTCTCCACAACTATTATGGAGCGATATATATGGGGAGGGGGTGTGAGTGCAGACAGAGGGGTACAAGACTTCATTAATATCACTGCATCAAAATAGTTCTCAGCAGGCAATGTGTGTTCAGATGTAGTTCATAATGTACCAGGAGATTCTGGAGAGCATGATCTGCATGTTGTGCCTAGAAAGGAAAAGATTTTGATGTTACTGTTGTGCACAGTCTCTGAGGTAATCTTTGTATTTAGCACAAGAGATTTAGTTTAAACCTTGAGGGGAAACAGTTTCCACTGTAGAAAGTCAACATTTAATATTGGGTTCAAAGCAAGTAAAATCTGTCAATGAGGTGGTTTACTGTAGGAAAAAAATCCATTGTATATTTATTAATGCTCACTTTGGTTCAGAACTTGGTAGGAAATAGTATATCTTAGACAAAGCAGCTTCTGTTAGTACAATAATAGCCTTCATTTATAACACTTATCATTGAAAATCACATTAAATTTTATTTCCAGGAGTAATACTTAAACTTAGCATGCAGGTACAGCAGACAACTAGGAAAGCAAATGACATGTTGGCCATCATTGCAAGGGGATTGGAGTACAAGAATAAGGAAGACTTGCTTCAATTGAGACCACACCTGAAGTACTCCGTAGTTTTGGTCTCCAAATCTAAGGAAGGATGTACTTGAATTGGAGGCTGTACAGCAAGAAGTTCATGAGATTGGTTCCTGGGATGAGGGGGTTGTCCAATGATGAGACACTGTGTAAACTGGATTTATACTCTCTGGAGCTTAGAAGAATGGGAAATGTTGTGAGTGGCGACCGAGTTGGTACCATAGCTATGGTTGATCTGCAGACACTTCTTGGGTGGAAACTTTAAGTTTATTTACGAGGTACTCAACAGCAACTACATGTGTGCTTTCAACTCAAACTCCATCTCTACACTACTTTTGATTACTGACTACTGAGGTAGCCCACGCTACTCTCCTATTGGGCACTAAAGATCATGTGATCTTCCTTAACAAGCATTATTCTTAAAGGTATGTTATACACTAAATAAAACTATAATTACCACATCCCTCCCCCTTTACTCGAATATACATTTTATATTTACAAGTACAAATTTCTCATGGCAACAAAATATTTACACTGGGTAAGGAATTTACAAGTTCAGTCTTTCTGGTGGTTAGCTTATGCATGTAGAACATCTCAGCTCTACAACTCCAGTTGCTCTTTCAGGAACCTCCTTTTCTGGAGTTGTCTGAACATCAGGTGCTTTGGTGGGCACCTGCAGTTCTGTATCCTCAACTCTTACAGGAACATCAGACATGCCTGTACTAGGTTGAGTTCTCTCAACAAGAAATACTGACCAGGTTGTGAGCACTGGTGGAATCAATTCTTGATGATCTGTTTCTCTCTTCTTTAAATGATCTACATGTCTCCATATGACTCAGCCTTCCACCTCGGCATGGTAAGATAGAGGCTAAGTCACTGCACTTATTTCCCCTGGTAACCACTTTGGCTCTTCTCCAAAGTACTTCATGTATACCGTCTCTCCCATGGCAAATTTCCTCTCGCAACTATGCCAGTCGTGTCTAGTTTACTGGCTTCCCTAACTTGTTTTCACCTTCCCCTCTAAACTCAGCATTATTAAACTCAATCTCGTCCTGAGACCATGTTTCAACAATAACTTCGTAGGTGTGACACCTGTTGTTGTGGGAGGGGTGATCCTATAATAGAAAAGAAAACATGCTAGCTTGGTTGTTAAGGAATCACCAGTTAGCTTTTTCATGCCTACCTTGAACGTTTGAACCACCCTTTCGGCCAGTCCATTTGAGGAAGGGCAGTATGGTGAAGTTTTTACGAGTGATACCGTTGAGGCTGATAAACCGTTGAAACTCAGCACTCGTAAATGCCATGCCGTTATCAGAAACGACTACTTCTAGTATTCCGTGAATGGCAAAACTTTGACGTAACTTCTCAATTACAGCAGTCAACGTTGGAGACTTCATCTCATATATGCTCATCCATTTTGAGTGGGCATCAACAATGAGCAGAAACATTGTTCCCACGAAAGTTCCCACATAGTTAAAGTGTAACCGCACCCATGGTCTTCCTGGCCACTCCCAAGGGTGTATTGGAGCTGTTGAAGATCACTTTTGCAGTTGCTAACATTGCACACAATTCTTCACTAAACTCTTTATTTCACCATCCATCCCAGGCCACCATAGGTATCTGCGTGCTATGGTCTTCATTCGGAATATTCCTAAATGTGCACTGTGTAGTTCAACTAACAGTGGCTGTCTTCCCTTTGGAGGTACCATCACTCTTGCTCGCCACAATAAGATGCCATCCTGGCTGGTTATTTCAAATCTTCTGTTAAAGTATCGTTTCATTTCGTCAGATGCGGGCTCTTGTGACCAACCATGAAGCACCTGTTCCCGTACTTGAGATAGGATTGAGTCCTGACTTGTCCAGTCTTTGATTTGTCGAGCACAGACACAGTCGAGGAATCGAAGAAATTTAACAATAAAACTAGTTCCCGTGGAACTGGGATGTCCTCGTCATTTTCGTGCAAAGGCGAATGACTAAGTGCATCGGCATTTCTGATTTGATTGTCAAGCTTATGTACGAAAGTGCATTCTAAATGCACCAGTATTATAGCCCATATTTGTGCTTCTGTATCTTCTTTCTTCATGCTTTTTTCTTTCAAGCGCAGACTTTAATCTCAGCCTTCTTTTTGACTTCATTGTTAGACAGACTTCTCTCTGGTGGAAGCTAAACTTGTCTGCGCTCAGTGGCTGAGTCTCCCAAAACTTCATCATCTCTCTGCTTTTTAGAAAATTCTGTGACTTTCACTTCCAAAGCCTCTTTTGCTTCATGGAGCTGATTCTTCAGCTCTTCCATCTCTTTTTTGTATTTGTTTGCTGCCTCCTGGAAAATTGAACATTGTTGTATCTTCTCTGCCAACTCACTCTTCAGTTCATTCAGGGAAGTGCTGAATTCTTTCTGTTTCTCTTCATACTTTTCCAGAGATACAAATTTTGACTTGAGGGAATCTTGTAGTGTGTGAAGGTCTTTCAGCAGGTTTTCTTTTTCCTTGATGCTCACCTCGTCTCGAACTCTGTCATCGAGTTTCTTCTCCTGTTCTTCCAGGTTTTGGTTTAAGACAGCCTGCATTTCTCCAGGTTGTTGAGTCTTTACACATTCCTTTTTCAAAACTGGAATCTCAGTGGCCCTTCAAGGTTGATTTCCCTCAGCCAATTTCACCCTAGAAGGCTTGGTCGTCTGCCTCTCAATACCAACACTGGTAGCTTTGCCGATTGGCTTCCATAATGGACAGTCGCTCTGCTTATGCCTTTTACTTGAATGTCTTCATCCATGTACATTTTTAGTTTTGCAGCTGTTTCTTATAAATTTAATTGATGTTCACCATTATTCAGATAGCTGAAGGTATGTTCCCCAATTACTGCAGTGGAAGCTCATGTGTCCATTTCCATTCTAGCAGATCTGCCATTTACTTTCACTGATACAAATATTGGTTCCATCTTTCCAACTCTCAGATTAAACAATGAGTAAATATCTGAATTTGTTGTTTCAGGCTCTTCTACATTGTAGATTTCACTGTTTTTTTTTCCTTTTGTTTGAAAGCCTGCTTGAATCTTTCTGTGCACTCTCTCATTGTATGTCAATTTCTGAGACAATAACATTTTTTTTTAAACTGTCAATTGTTAAAGGACTGCTTGTTTCCACCTCTATTGAAATTATCCTTTGTTTTCATTGCTAAGTCATTTTTCCTCATTTTGTAGCTAGTGGGGGTTGTTTCCCACTTCCCGGCAAAGTCTTGCATTTTTGCACCCTTTTCGGCTGAGGATTCCCGCCCGATGTGGAGGACGGCGCCACTTTGCGCACCCTGTATGGCCTTTGAATCTCTTACTAAGCTTTTCATGGCCAGTGCTATTTCCAGCACCTTCCTGAAATCCAAATTTTCTTCGGACAATAATCTCTTCTGAATCATGTCCTCATTCACACCCCACACACTAAACAATCTCTGAGCATGTTGTTTAGAGATGTACCAAACTCACCATGTTCTATTAACTGCTTCAAACTTCCACATAGCATGCAACTGTCTCACCCTGGGTGCTATTTCTCGAATTAAACTTGAATCTTTGCATCACTACTGAGGGCTTTGGTTGATAATGACCATTCTCAAAGGCACCAATTCATCAAAATTTTTCAAATCTGGGACACTGGGTGCCATCAAACTTCGAATCAAGCTGTACATTTTATTCACACATGTTCTTAAGAGGATCGATCACCTCTTCTCTTCCCTCATAATCTCATTCACTTGGAAAAAGAATGTGAGATGTTCAATATAATGAGACCAATCGTCCCTGGCCGGATCGAAAGAATAAATCTTCCGAATTGCGGCATTTCGAGAGGGAATTATTTCACCGATTCGAATGGAACTTCTACTTACACTCACTGGGCGAGGTACAGTGCTGATTTCTTTTCACTTGATTTCTTCTGTTAAACTTGTTTTATCCTTGTCACCAGTTTGCTGTGAGTGGTGGCCAAGTTTGCACTATAGATAGAGTTGATCTGCAGACTCTTATTGGGTGGAAACTTTAAATTTATTTACAAGGTACTCAGCAGCAACTACATGTGTGTTTTCAACTCTATCTCTACACTATTAACTGCTGACTACTGAGGTAGCCCACGCTACTCTCCAATTGGGTATGAAAGATCATGTGATTTTCCTTAAGAAGCACTATTCCTAAAGCTATATCACATGCTAAATAAACTATAATTACCACAAAGGGTGATCTCATGGAAACATACAGTACAAGATTCAGAAGGGGCTTGACAGGATAGACACTGAGAGGTTGTTTCCCCTGGCTGTGGGATCAAAACACAGGAGATAAAACTTCAGGATAAGGGGTCGATCATTTAGGGCTGATATGTGGGGAAACCTTGTCACTCAGAGGGTGATGAATCTTTGGAATTCTCTACCCCTGATGATTGTGGATACTCCATTATTGAGTACATTTAAGACTGAAATAGACAGATTTTTAGTCTCTCTGAGAATCAAGGGATAAGGGAGTGCGCAGGAAAGTGGAGTTGAGGCAGAAGATCAGCCATGATCATATTGAATGGTACAGCAAGCTTGAAGGGCTGTATGGTCTACTCCTGCTCCTGGTTCTTATGTTCGAAAATAAACCAGACATTGAAATATAGATACACACACATGAAAATGCCTGGTTGGATCCAGCTATTAAAATTAACCTACTACATCTGAAAAGCTGTTAACTGTACTTATTTCATCTTAATGTTATCATGTTGATTGTGGATACTCCATTATTGAGTACATTTAAGACTGAGATAGACAGATTTTTAGTCTCTCTGAGA
Organism: Carcharodon carcharias; assembly: GCF_017639515.1. Classification (NCBI taxonomy): domain Eukaryota; kingdom Metazoa; phylum Chordata; class Chondrichthyes; order Lamniformes; family Lamnidae; genus Carcharodon; species Carcharodon carcharias. The sequence continues at coordinate 151,232,306 of NC_054473.1, read as the reverse complement.
ATAAAGGGATAAGGGAGTGCGCAGGAAAGTGGAGTTGAGGCAGAAGATCAGCCATGATCATATTGAATGGTACAGCGAGCTTGAAGGGCTGTATGGTCTACTCCTGCTCCAGGTTCTTATGTTCGAAAATAAACCAGACATTGAAATATAGATACACACACATGAAAATGCCTGGTTGGATCCAGCTATTAAAATTAACCTATTACATCTGAAAAGCTGTTAACTGTACTTATTTCATCTTAATGTTATCATGTTTGGTTTTAAGCAGAGAGTAGCATAATACTCAATGTCAACAAAATTAAAATAAAAATGTAAAATCTATAATTGAGCTGAAACTCTCTCCTGACTCCTCCTTTGCCATGAATGTGCAACTCTAGAAAACAACACATTTTGGATGTTCATGTTCATTGTTGTAAGATTTAATGTTGGGGAATAAGGTATCCACACAGAGCATCAAAAGCTCCCTGGTCAGGTATTTTGGATCAAATATAAAGTAGGGCCCCATTCTCAAGATCCCAAATTTGTACACAAACTCCAACATCAGTGTGTCCTCAACACCATCAATGCAACATTTCTATAGAAGAGTACAGAATTTTTTAGAAACAAAAATCATTAGATGCACACAACTTAACGTACCGTTGCCCCTTGCCTCATTCTTATAGATCATCAACCCCACTTAGCCATCATCTCATCATATCAAATTCCTTCTCTCTTCAAAAACAGATTCAATTGTCTCTTGAGCCCATTTATATCATTTGCTTCAATGGTCTCCATACTATTTGCTTCAATAGCTTCCTATGATAACTTATTCCATTACTCTGGTCGAGCGATAGTCTTACCACACACCCATAGCAGTGTAACAGCCACCAGCACTTTTACAGCAACGTAAGTTCTAGAAGCTCTCTCTCATTAATAACCATTCTGAGAAAAATGGAATGCAAAAGAAATTCCTTTTAGTTTAGCCTTGACATTATTTTTAATATCTTTTTGATATTTTTGGATACTGGTGAGAGTGATGGTTCCTCAGAGGAGTGCAGCCACAGCCAAATCCCTGGCACCACAGGTGACTCAGCTGCACAGGAGGGGAGAAAGAAGAGTGAAAAGGCAATAGTGATAGGGGATTCATTAGTTGGGGGAACAGAAAGGTGTTTCTGTGGCCGTAAAGGTGACTCCAGGATGGCATATTGCTTCCCTTGTGCTAGGGTCAAGAATGTCACACAGAGGCTGCAGGACATTCTTCTGGGGGAGGATGAACAGCCAGAGGTTGTGATCCACATTGGTACCAATGACACAGGAAGGAAGAGGAATGAGGTCCTGAAAACAGATCTTAGGGAGTTATGAAATAAATTAAAAAGGACCCCAAAAGCAGTAATCTCAGGATTACTCCCAGTCCACATGCTAGTGAGCATAGAAATAGGAGGATTAAGTGATTAAGAAGACGGCTGAAGAATTGGTATAGTAGGAAGAACATTAAGCTTCTGAGGCACTGAGACTGGTTCTGGGGCAGGTGGGACCTGTACAGGATGGGTGGGTTATACCTTAACGGAACCAGGACTAATCTCCTCACAGGTGGATTTGCTGGTGCTGTTGGGGAAAGTTTATATTAGATTGGCAGAGGTTGGGAACCTGAGAGGGAGCTCAGATTAGAGGGAAGCAAAACCGATAACAGGAAGTAGGAAAGTAGAAAGCAAAATTAGAAGGCAGATGAAACTAAGGCAAATATCAAATAGGATCCAAAAGTGGAATAATGTTAAAAAGAGAAAGTTAAGGGTAGCTTATCTGAATTCATGCAGCATTTGCAACAAGGTTGATGATTTGAAGGCACAAATAGCGGTAAACGGGTATGATTTAATTGCCATTGCAGAGATGTGATTGAAGGGTGACCAGGACTGGGAACTGAATATTCATGGATATTCGTCATTTAGGAAGGATAGGTGGAGGGGAAAAGGAGATGGAGTAGCGCTGTTAATAAAGAACAAAATCAGTACATTAGTGAGAGAGGATCTTAGATTGAAGGCTCAAGGTATAGAACTACTTTGGGTGGGAGTTGTTTATAGGCCATTGAACTGTAGTGGAAATGTTGCGCCCGGTAAAAATCAGGAAATTAGAGCTGCATGTAACATGGGCAATACAGTAATAACGGGCAACTTCAGTTCACATACAGACTGAGTAAATCTAATTTGCACTAAGGCTGTGGAGGATGAATTCATCAAATGTGTATGAGTTTCTGAAGCAGCACATTGAGGAACCAACTAGGGATCTGGCTATTTTAGATTTAGCATTACCTAATGAGAAAGGGCTAATTAATAACCTTGCTGTAAAGGAGCTATTAGGAAATCATGACCACAATATGATAGAGTTTTATATTAAATCTGAAATTAGGGTCCTAAATCTGGTCAAAGGAAATTATGAAGGTATAAGGGGCAAGTTGGCTATGGTGGATTTAGAAAATACCTTAAAAGATTTGATGCCAGACAGGCAATGGCTAGTATTTAAAGAAGTATTTTATGATCTACAACAAATATACATTCCTCTAAGACACAAAAACCCACAGGAAAGGTGGATCAACCAAGGCAAACAAAGGTCAAAGATTGCATAAGATCAAAGCAAGTGGGCTATAAGGTTGCCAGAAAATGTAGTAAGCCCGAGGATTGAGAACAATTTAAAATCCAGCAAAGGATGACCAAGAAACTGATAAAGAAAGGGAAAAGAGAATATGAATGCTAGCTGCTGCATAACATAAAGGCACACTGTAAAAGCTTCTTTAGGTATGTGGAAAAGAAAAGATTAGCAAGGACAAATGTCAGTCCATTACAGGTGGAGTCGGAGAATTTATAATGGAGAATAAGGAAATAACAGAGAGGCTAAACAATTACTTTGTGTCTGTCTTCATGGAATATACAGAAAATGTCCCAGAAATGCTAGGGAACAAAGGTACTTGTGAAAATGAGGAACTGAAAGAAATTAGTACTATTAAAGAGGTAGTACTTGAAAATTATTGGATTGAAGGTTGATAAATCCCCTGGACCAGATGAGCTATATCCCAGAGTACTGGGGGAGGTGGCTACACAGACAGTGGCTATCTTTCAAAATGCTATAGATTCTGGAAAGGGTCCTGCAGCCTAGAAGGTAGCAAATACAACCCCATTATTTAAGAAGGGAGGGAGGGAGGAAACAGAAAACTACAGGCCTGTTAGTTTGACATCAGTAGTAGGGAAAACATTAGAATATATTATAAAGGATGTGATAACTGGACATTTAAAAAATAATGATATTATTGGACAGTCAACATGGATTTAAGGAAATCATTTTTGACAAAGCTGTTGGAGTTTTTTAAGGATGCTACTTATAGCATAGATAAAGGAGAACCAGTGGATTTGGTGTATTTGGATTTTCAGAAGGCTTTTGATAAGGTCCCACACAGGAGGTTAGCAAACAAAATTAGAGCACATGGGATTAAGGGTAACATACTGCTATGGATTGAGAATTGGTTAGTAGACAGAAAACAGATTAGGAATATATGGATCATTCTCAGCATGGCAGTTGGGTACCCATAAGGATCAGTGTTTGGCCACAGCTGTTCACAATCTATATAAATGGTTTGGATGTGGGGATCAAATGTAATATTTCCAAGTTTGCTGATGAATCAAAACTAGTTGGGAATGTGAATTGTGAGGAGGATGCAAAAACGCTTCAAGGGGACTTGGACAGACTAAGTGAATGGGCAAGAACATGGCAGATGGAATATAATGTGGAAAAATGTGAAGTTATCTACTTTGTTAGAAAAAACAGAAAAGCAGAGTATTTCTTAAATGGTGAGAGGTTGGGAAGTGTTGATGTCCAAAGGAGCCTGGGTGTCCTTGTTCATGAGTCACTAAAAGCTAGCATACAGGTGCAGCAAGGAATTAAAAAGGAAAATGATTGCAAGGGGATTTGAGTACAGGAATAAAGGTGTCTTGCTGCAATTGTATAGAGCCTTGGTGAGACCACACTCGGGGTATTGTGTACAGTTATGGTCTCCTTATCTAAGGAAGGATGCACTTGCCATAGAGGGAGTGCAATGAAGGTTCACCAGACTAATCCCTGGGATGGCGAGGTTGTCTTATGAGGAGAGATTGAGGAAACTGGAGACCTTCATTGTCTAGAGTTGCGAAAAATGAGAGGAGACCTTATTGAAACTTACAAAATTCTTACAGGGTGTGACAGGGCATATGTGGATAGGATGTTTCCTAGGATGGTGGGTGTAGAACCAGGGGACACAATCTCAGGATAAAGGGCAGGTCATTTAAGACGGAGGTGAGGAGGAATTTCTTCACTCAGAGGATGGTGAATCTTTGGAGTTCTCTACCCCAAAGGGCTGTGGAAGTTTAATCATTGAGCATGTTTAAGACATAAAGCGATAGATTTCTGGATGTTAATGAAATCAAGGGATATGGGGATAGTAGGGAAAAATGGCAGAGAGGTAGATGATCAGCCATGAATGGCAGAGCAAGCTTGACAGGCCGAATGGCCTACTCTTGCTCCAATTTCCTATGTTCCAATTATATTATTGATCTTTTATTTGAAATGTAGTTTTGTCCATATATTACATTTTTCCTCAGTGCAAATGTCCGAAACTGCGCCAAATTTTGTTAACTGTAAACAACTTGGCGCTATTTTTCTAACTGTGGAAATAGATGACCATGCAATTATGAATAAAAATTAGTATTCTTAAAACAACATTGAGTCGATTTTCTTACCTCTGCTCACCACAGCATCACCCAACCCTTTGAATCCCACCTTCCTTAACTATCCCTGAACATGGATCAATATCTGGGTTCAGATTATTTGCATTGTATTAAGTAGGAAAGCCACCTGTGAATGGCACCTGAGATCAGGGGAAGGAAGTTCTGTGCTCAACTTTGTGTTGGTTTCTGGCCTTCCAATCCAGCCTTTCCCTTGCTAGCAAAAATAAGCAAAACTTTCCTAGCTCTAGGTTTAAGAATATGATGGATGCCCACGCAATCTGCATGGATTGGCAGCAATATCTTGTGCTTACTTTCTGTGGGAAATTATCTTCTGTGGTAGATGTCAAGGAAAATGACACTTTCATCACTTTCATAGCATTTCACCACACTGGAGCTTCCTATCCTTAAGGTGTTTTGACTCAAAAAATGCTTGTCAAATGTGAAGACGGTGGACAGCCAGCATAATGATTCTATGCCCCAAATTCCCCTACGAAGAGGGAAACCAGAAAATTCAGGGATTGCATTTCCCTCCACAGCCAGCCCAGGTGGAAAGGGCAAGACAGCGGAGGGTTGAGGCTTACTGCCACCTTCCCATGTTGACTTGAAATCCCCTACACCTGCCACGACCTGCCTCTTCTTCACCCAGCCACGTGTAACTGCCAGTGGAGGGAGGTGGTGGGGGGGAGTGCAAGGTTCAGCATCCAAGCTAATTTTCCTCACATCCATTCCTCACTGCTATTTTCCAAAACAGACTGCTGTGAGCTGGTGGTAGGTCTGGGGTAGCAATGCCAATGGCTCCAATGTCCACAGATGGGAGGAGAGTCCTCTCTCCAGTTGGGTTTGCTGAGACCTAGAGTGTCCGAAATTTCTTTGCAACTCATTCTATTCTTTGAATCCCTTCTCTTGATATTGCAATACTATCTCACTTCTCCTTTTGACCTTGGAAAAATCCCACTGACAGCCAAACCTGCATGGCCAATGGCACCTAGAAATATGCATCACATTCATGGTGTAGTTGGAGGGATGGCTGGAAAACCTTCCCTGTTGCTGCTCCATTCCAGTGGGATTGTTTCTTTGTCCATTCCATAGACACCAGCCAATCAAAGCAGGGGAAAGAAACTGCTGCATGATAATATGAAGCGCCAACAGGAGAGAGGAATGCAGAAAGGTGGCAGTCATGTTTCTGAGTACATGCTGAAATGCCGGTCAGCAAGGACAGGATCAATATGTACACAGGGTTTACTATGATATAAGGGATTCGGTTTTAAGGTTGAAGATAAAGGGAATTGGATTCCAAAACACATCTGACACCTAGTCGAGTGGCACCTCAGTTTTTAAAGGCTCAATTAGTAGAGTCCAAGTCAGCAATCTCACAATTTCATGACACAAATGTAGAAACACAGGGAAGAATTTTGCCTATGTTGGGCGGGGCAGTCAGGAGAGCATGCGAGCGGGCTCAGAGCCAATCACCGCCCGCGATCGGGTCCGCACCACCATTTTACGCGGGCGGGCCAATTAAGGCCTGCCCAGTGCAACGCGCAACTCCTGAGGATAGCGGGAGTGGGCAGGCAGCAGCGGGAGTGCAATGACTGTCTGGTGCAATGGTGACTCGGCGGCCTGTTTAAATGAAGTGCTGGCAACCTTGGAAAGGCTGATCAGAATGGCCAGTAGAAGGACTCGCCAGAGGGCTGCTGGAGAGCAGGCCAGGCCGGAAGGTAGGGCAGTGGGGCTGTGTGCCCCTCGGTTTTCCAATGAGTGCCAAGCTGCCCTCCTGGAGGAGGTGGCAGCACGGTGGGAGGTCCTCATTCCAAGGGACGGGAGGAGGAGGCCCCCCCCCCCCCCCTCCCCCCCCCAGCTGACCAAACGTGTCTGGGAGGAGGTGGCTGAGACAGTCAGCTCACATGATGTGGTGCGACGCACATGGGTCCAGTGCCACAAGACATTCAACGATCTCTTACGCTCAGGAAGAGTGAGTATCATGTTGGCAGAGGTCACTTAATACAGCAGGTAGGCTTTCCCCCCAGAGCACCCTCCTCCCAACTCTGAGTGCAGTTACAGCATTGAATCCTTCATGGCTTGTTTCCCTCACTGGGTGGGCCAGCAGATATTGCCCATGCCTAGTTCACCCTAAGAGGGTAGTGCTGAGATGGGTTCTGCACTTGCAACATGTGTAACACTGACACCAAGAGTCTGGGGCAAACTCAAGGATCTGCACCTAGGCAGAGTGCTGGAACTGTGACATGTCAAAGTCAGGGTGCTAACAGGCTGGGACGGGAGCTGCCAGTTGGCAGGGCACCAATCCATCTGCTGCCCTTGGCGTTCCACATGCTTGTCCTCCTTGCTTTGCAATGCTAGACCAAGTGGTGCCAAATATGATGGAGGCAGCATGTGGGCAGGGGGTGGGGGTGGGGGGGGGGGCATCAGCCCTGGCTTCTTTGTGTGAGTGTGTGGCAGCTGCGGGGTGACAAAGCACTGGACCCCTGCAATGTCCCACTCTGGTTGGGGTGGCAGGGATGCGATGGACCAATCAATGCTCTTCTCTCCTCTTCAGGAGAAGACAGCACACAATGCCGCTGAGTGGATGCAGATTGCCAGAGGCCAGAGATAAAAACAAAAAACTGCGGATGCTGGAAATCAAAACAAAAACAAAAACAGAATTACCTGGAAAACCTCAGCACGTCTGGCAGCATCGGCGGAGAAGAAAAGAGTTGAGGTTTCGAGTCCTCTGTGAGCAAGGGGAGATCATGTACTTTTTGTTTCATGCAAAGTAGAATCATGCCACATGCATCTGACAGAGGGTTGGCCTGTGCCACCTCTGTCTGTCTGTCCCTCTCTCTCTCCTAAGCATCTGCTTCCTGATCAGGACTTTCATTTTCTCCACCTTCTTCTCTTCAACCTTTGTAAAGGCTGAATAATGAAGGACACAGCAAGCCACGATAATTCTGGAGAAGCTTTGCGGATAGCATCAAACCAGTCACAGATTGGAAACAGGTTTTGAGAATCCCAGTGGTCTGTTCTACAATTACTGGTATAGCATTAACACTGTACAGTACTAGTCTCTTGTCTCCGAGAATGAAACAAAGAAAAAAAATCAAAGAAAGAAGGAAACAAAGACTTTGTATTTATATGTTTTCATGCCATCAGTATGTCCCAAAGTACTTCACAGACAATACTTCTTTTCAATTGTAATCAGGTACAGCAAGTTTATTGCAGAGGTGGTGGGGAGCATGGGCGATGAAGTACAAAAGTAGGGAAATCTTGTCACATCAGAACAGGCCCTTGGTGAGACCATCCCTAGAGGACTCTGTGCCATTTTGGATTCCTTATTTAAGGAGGGATATACTTGCATTAGGGCAATTTAAAGAAGGCTCACTAGGTTGATTCCTGGGATGAGAAGCTAAGGAAAGGTTGAGCAGGTTAGCTCTATACTCTTTGGAGTTTAGAAGAATGAAAGGAGACCTTGATGAAACACAAGATGAAAGAGCTGAACTCCATAGGTGAGGTGAGTTAATGTACACCTTTGACATCAAGGTAGAATATGACTGAGGTGGAATCAAAGAACCCGAACAAAACTGAAGTCAGTGGGAATCAGGGATAAAACTCTCCACTGGTTGCAGTTGTACCTAGCACAAAGGAATATGCCTCCCAGAGCCATGGTAGGGTTCCCCTTGTCCTCACTTTTCACCCCCACCAGCCTCTGCATTTAAAGGATCATCCTTCACCATTTCCACCAAATCCAGCATGATGACACCACCAAACACATCTTCCTTTCATCTCCCCTGTCAGCATTCCATAGGGACAGTTCCCTCTGTGACACCCTGGTCCACTCCTCAATTACCCCCAATGCCTCATCCCCTCCCACGGCACCTTCCCATGCAATTACAGAAGGGGTAACACCTGCCCCTCTACCTCCTCCCTCCTAACTGTCTGTGATGGGCAATGAGCTGCAGACACAGGGCTTTCTGCCCAGACACTTTCAGCCCCAGCAATCAAACTGTTAACGTTAAACTGATCCTGGGTTTCCAGGCTGTGTAGATATCTGAACATTCCGGAATCTGGTTCTTACCAGCTTTGTAAAAAAAAATGTACCTCCTCCCTCCTCATGGTCCAAGGCTCCAAACATTGCTTCCAGGTGAAGCAGCGATTTACTTGCACTTCTTTCAATTTGGTCCACTGCATTCGCTGCTCACAATGCAGTTTCCTCTACACTGGGGAGACTAAATGCAGACTGGGTGATTGTTTTGCAGAACACCTTTGCTCAGTCCACAAGCATGACCCAGCCGTTCCTGTCATTTGCCATTTCAACTCACCATCTTCCTCTCATGCCCACATTTCTGACCTTAGCCTGCTGCAATGTTCCAATGAAGCCCAACGCAAGCTGGAGGAACAGCACCTCATCTTCTGATTAGGCATTTTACAGCCTTCTGGGCTTAACATTGAGTTCAACAATTTCAGACTACGAGTTCTATCCTCCAGTTTTATATCTTTTTTCCAACACCCTCCTCCCACATGGCCTGTCTGTAACTTGTTCTTAGGTTTTGCTTTCAGAGGGTGCTGACCTTTGTTCTGCTATTAACACATTCTGCTACTGACTTTTACCACTGTTAACATCTGCCTCAGCCTTTAACACTATCATTTCCACTCCCTTTGTCTTGTGTCCATGACATCTTTGTCAAATCTCTTCTGAGCTCCCATCTATCCCTGATCTTCTATTTTGCTCCACCCCCTCTCTTCAGCAGTCTAAAACCCATCAAATTTCGACATCTCTTCAGGTCTGAAGAAGAGTCATAAGACTCAAAGCATTAACTCTGTTTCTCTCTCCACAGATGTTACCAGATTTGCTGAGTTTTTCCAGCATTTTCTGTTTGTGTTTCAGATTTCCAGCATCCATAATATTTTGCTTTTATTACAAAGGAACATGAGTCTGGTTGTTGGAGGCCAATCATCTCAGTCCCAGGACTTTGCTGCAGGGGTTCCTCAGGGTAGTGTACTAGGTCTAACCATCTTCAGCTGCTTCACCAATGACCTTCCTTTCATCATAAAGGCTGAAGTGGGATGCCAATAACTACAATATTCAGTAACATTCATGACTCCTCAGATACTGAAGCAGTCCATGCCTTCATGCAACAATACGCGGATAACAATCAGGTTTGGATTGATAAGCGACAAGTAACATTCGCACTAAACAAGTGGCAGGCAATGACCGTTTCCAACTAGGCAGAATCTAACCATCTCCCCTTGACAATCAATGGCATCATCATTGCTAAATCCGCCACTATTCTTACAATGTCAACTTTCGGAGGTCATTAGCCTTTCTTCAGCATTACAGCCACGGTTTTGGACAAAGCTCCTTGCAACGACCTCCTTAGCTATCTCTTTTCACCAATGTCAAAGTGTTGTCGGGTTGCCTTTCTGTCCCCTCTGGAGTAAAATCTCTCGCCTCTTGTCCACTACCTGAATCAGAATCTTTAACACAAATTCAGAGATCTGGGGCTTGACCTATAGCTCTTGCAGCCATTTTTTTCCCCTTTAGAAGTCAGCCAAAGTGCACATGCCCTTTAAGAGGCAGTTAGCTTTTAAGAGGTGCAGACTACCTTTAAATGGTGTCAGCAACGTGCAATTTCCCACCTCTTTACCCCAATCAGGCATGCAGCCAATAAGCAGCATGTATACAGCTGGCTGCATACCTGTTTCATTATAATGCATACCTAGCATTAATTACATATGGTCTCTGCACTCATGTGAACAGGCACATGCAATGCACACGCCGACCCTGCATATCTATACTTTAGCACAATCAGAATCTAACTTCTCTTCTAAAATGACCATTTATTGTAACTTCAATATTCATCAGCAGCTATGGCTCCATTTCGTCTTCTACTGATTAAACTGGCACTATTGTTAAGCTCTTTGTTATCCTCAACGGCTTTCATCAACTTACCATTCTGATATTCACAGTTCTCCTAAATTATTTCATCGACTCAAAACCTAGCTCATACACTGTAACTTCTGACCATTGTCTCATATGTAACTGTTACAGAGCTTCCTGTGACCCCAGTCTTGTTTTGTTGGCACTTGTGGCCTTGATTTAAAGCGTCTAGCAAAATTAGGAAGTGCTTGCTGTGATGACCTTGACATCCATTGGTAGATCTGTCCTAGCCCTTGAGGTTGCCTCTAAGACAGCCTGAAGACAGCACAACCTGTTCTCTTTCTCTATAGTGATGCAGAGGTGACAAAGACTCTGATATAGCTGGCAAGAGTAGTAAGGTCTGTAAAATTAAATCCTTGGATATTTTTGGATGGAATTCTGCAGAACGTTTCAAGGCATTCCACAGGAACATTATCAGACAAAATTTACATAAGGCAATATTAGGACAGACGAGCTTGATCAAGGAGATGTGTTTGAAGAAGTTCCTTAAAGGAGGAGAGAGAAGTAAATAAGAGACATAAAGGTTTGGGAAGGAATTCTAATGCTTAGAATCTAAACAACTGAAGGGACAGTCACCAATGGAAGAGAAAAGGAGGTTAGGGCTTGTAAGAAGACAGAATTAGAGGAACATGCAGTTCTCATAGGATTCTAAGTTTTGAGGAAGCTACAGAGATGTGGAGGGGAAAGTCTATGGAGAGATTTGAACACCAGAATGAGAATTTTAAAATTAAGGAACCATAGTATATTTTGACCTGAAATGACTGTTCCATCCTGAATTGGTCCTCCTCATTCAAATCATGCAACATTCCCATCCTGACAACCTTTTTAAGTAGATCTTGTACTGTACCAGGATTTTGGAAGACATCATGAAAATTTATCTAAAAAGATGAAACTAGAGAAAGAAATAATGGTCGATGGAGAAGAAGTATGTTCATATATTCTTGATTAACAAACGAGTCAAAGGGTATCGGGGGTAGGCAGAATAATGATGATGAGGCCACAATCAGATCAGCCATGATCTTATTGAATTGTGGAGCAGGCTTGAGGAGCCAAAAGGCCTACTCCAGCTCCTAATTTGGATGCTCGTATCACAGAAATGTTCCCAATCAAAAATGCCAATACTTCAATGGCAATAAAAACAACAATGCTCTTGTTTTAAGGAGCACACCAAAGCAGTCTGCCTCCTTTAACAGCTATGCGCCATTTTCTTTTGGGTAAACTGAATGCCGGTGTTTAGCCTCACACTAACTTATGAAATTTGACGTGGGACCTAATTTAAGTAATAATGCAATTTAAATTAAGTCTGCACATTGCAATATTATAGCCTCAATCTGGCTGAAAATGTGTACATTGCAAAAGCTGGTACTGAAGGCCATGTGCCTGATGTTTTGCCTTTTCCCATCTCTGCCACCAGCAAAGTCCCACCTCCCTTCCCGCTGGCAGGGGTCCTTGCAAATTCAGTTCCTATGGACTGTACACTAACTCAGACCTGGCGAGGGAGCAAGGGGATGGGCACTGGCCAGTTTGGGGTCAGGAAAACCTGCACTTGGTTTCCCGAAGGCCCTGCTGAAAGAAACGACAGGACCTGATCAACATTTTCTGTCCCTGTTTCCCAGCTGCAGCCAACCATATTGGGATGCTAACTGGCTATGTATTGGGTGTGTATGACTTTGAAACCAGGCCACAGCTTGTCTTGATTTTTATATTGATATAAAGGCACCAATTGCTCACAAGGGATTGTGCAAACATGTTGTGGGGTAATTTATTGAGACTAAGCACAGGAACATTTCTACAGAGGCATAAAGCTTGAAGACACCAGCAGCAGAACTCTTTGTACGTGCTCTGCTTAAAAGCAAAAGTGAAAATAAATTGGATCCCAAGACACACTTCCTTTCTTGTGATGTCATGCTCCTATCCCTTGGCTTCCTAACATAGTTAGGAAGCTGAGAGAATCTGGGGATCATTGGGGAGACCAGTGGGGTCTTACAGGGAGGAGGAAGGTCGAGGAAGTCGGGTAGTGTGAGGGTGTGGGGAGTGAGGGTTGGGGTGTGTAGGGAAGGAAGGGCAGAAGAATGGAGTTTGAAATCAGGAATATTGAGGCCTGGAGTTTCGGGGGTGTGGGTAGAGGAGTAGGAGAGAAAGGGTTAAGTTTAAAATGGTGCTCACATATGAGACATGTGCTCTTGTAACAATATTTAAATTGTCAACCTGCCTGCTGTGGGCAACTGGGTTGTCTGTCCCCTGTCCTGCCTCCATAAAATCCGGAAGTTGGCAGGTTCGATTTGAGTTCAGGTAGGGATTTTTGGCATCCGACCCAAATCCCTCTATTTTTGGGGATAAAGTCCTCTCTTATAAGTTAGTTAACTAGGACTGTCTGCAGGAATTCTTGCTGAGTTTCATTAACAAACTGCTGCTTTCTTCTGTCTGAGACAGTGAAGGAACCGATGTTATCCCAGCTGGCATGGAAAATTTCATAGCTCACTCTTCCCTTTTTGTGAGATTGGTACTATATCTTGGTTCAATCATGCCTCTCATTCTGCTGTCTCTTGTAAAATTTCTGCTCATCACATCTGGCATCCCAATCATTCTGAGGCATCCAAGCCAACTTTAACGCTGTTGGTAATTTCTGTAAATCTACTATTAGAGCTGCTAGCTGCAACTTTATTGAAAAGAAGCATCAATGGCTGTCTTCCTTCAGCAGCTGCTTCTTCTGGTCCCTTGCCAAAGTTGTGTTTCAAAACTCAAGTCTTCCTTTCCACCCCTCTTTCATCCTGATGGTACAGTTGCTCACTCTCCTAAATGTTTTTCTCTCCCAATTCTAAGTTTGAAGATCTCTGTAAATCAACTCTTAACATTGTTGCAGCTTGTAAAATCATGATGACTGATCAAGTTTTATCCCCTGTTTTCTGAACTCTGTATAAGAGCTGATCTGCTTTTTATTGTTTTCACCTCCAAACTTATTGCTTCCTTATGCCATCTCTTCAATCTACCATATTCCTACTCTAGCTCTCCTGTTCATTCATGTTCATCCTTCCCCTTAGAAAGAAGGCCAATTTTATTTTCTACATTTATATGGTAGCAGTTGTTAATTCTCAAATCATCCATCACCTGGAAAATCCTTGATTAATTCAAGATTGGTAGTATATCTTTTGGAACAGCCTTTCCACAACTGATCTTGTTAGTTAACAAACCTGTGGAGTTCTTTGTGATAAACACAGAGCTTCAATGAGCATCAAATGAATTCTGGAAAGTATCTTTCTTGTATGACCTTGGCTAAATGGGATCCATTCTAAAATTGAGTATGCATAGTTGTATTGCACCTTTAAAATAGTTATTTTGCCTTTGTGTCATGGAAGTAATCAATACACAACATTGAGCTAAATTGGCCACATTTTTAGTAAGAGTTATATAACCCAGGTGATTTCCTCATTACCGTTCTGGGTTTCTACTAGGTTTTTTATTATCCAGCAAGGGGGTTATCCCCAGTGTCCTGGCCAATATTTACCACTCAATCAAAATCACAAAAACAGATTATCTGCCTAACCAATCACTGTCACCTCTTTACTTTGATAACTCCACTCAAATCTTTCTTCATCTATCGACATTCTTTATTTCACAATTTCTGCTACCTGAAATGAAACTCCCACATTTCCTCCATTGTTAAAGTTGTTTCCAAAATGTATCATTTCTTCTCTTGTGACAAACATTTATTTTCCCTTCAATAGCTCTTAACTCTATCGGATCAAATCTGTCCCAAGTTCTGATCGGACTTCCTATATTTGGAAAGGGTTACTTGAGATCGCTCTCTGACCATATGTGATACATGCTTGTTTTTTTTATGGAATTAGTCCTTCTGTTGTTTGAGCATTATGTTGCAATAAAGAACATGTCATGACAAAAAATAGGCAACCACTATCCATTCAAAAACTATTTCCATTTGGTCAAAAGTTACTGAAGCCATCAGCCTGGTGATTACAGTGTAATATTTTTAACTTTATCCCATAGAGATTTCATCCATGAATCACTCCACAGTGCACAGTACTTCCACTAACTCTGCAGGCGCAATGGAAAGTCAAAAGCATCTCACCTGGAAGTCCCTTGCTGATATCCTTAAATAGCCCCTCTGGGGTTGTCCCTCATGCAGCTGAATGCATGTTCAGCTGGAATTGTTTAAGAGAGAATGTTAACAGGACCTGTGAGGTCCAAAATGGCAGGGTGGACATCAAATCTGCATTAGACGCTGAGTGACCTTAGGATCTGCCTACTCTGCACATGCCTACTTCTAGTACATGCATGGCACACCCATACTTGCACCCTTAAGAGCATGGACCACCCAAAATGACTGGAAGCAGCTTGGCCACCATTTTCTGCTCTTGGACTTCCGTAGCACCAGCAGCTGTGGTGCCATGGAGCTGAATTTTGGGACTATGATGTAAAAGTCTTTGCCCTTATTCCTCTTTGATGCATTTAGGAACATTCACCAAGGGCAGCAACAAGTTACATCAGCTCTTATATATTTACAACAAAACCCCTAGTGGTCACTTTAACTCACCTATAAGTTTACAGGATCAGATTGGTTGCATGTTTTGAAGTCAATTGTAAGTAAAATAGGTGGTGCTTCTAATCCCTTCAGATTATCACCATGTGGGTTTAGTTAAAGCCCCAGTGGTCCATCTTTCTTTAGCCCAAATTGCTATACTACCCTATGCACTGCTTTATTAGAAGAAGTCGTGTTTTGTCGCAAAACACTTAAGCAGAAGCAATGCAAATGTGTTTTGCAGCACCATTAGATCTGCAGTTCTAGGTGTCAATTGTAATAACCAATGAAGAGATTTCTTCCATTTGAAAATTCAAGTACAAAACAACATCAGTTTGTTCAGGTAAAGGCAGGGATCATTCTTACATTGTCTGTGCTTTATCAACGTGGTCAGGGATGCAGATATGAGTTAGTACCAGAGGAATTTTCCTGAGTGAAGTGTTCTCTAGGCTGGCTTTATGTACTTGTTAACATTCTCATTGCCACATTTATCTCTGGAAAATTCCATGTTTCATGATTTTTAAAATGTCAACATTCCCATAGGGAGTGTGGCTAGTTCACTACCACTGACACCAACCGCAACCCCCCACCCCCCCGACCCCCATCCTGTCTTTAACACTTTTAACAGACTTGTCTCCTACTTCCTGTCTCCTACTATCCATAACACCCCATCCCTTCAAATAGAAATCCACATTCCACATCTACGAGAATTCAGCTATTACACATTTTAGGCTACTTTTTCCCGTTTAAAGTGCAATAGATGATGTGAAAATATTTCTCTTTAAAATGCTGTGCGGTTATTAATTTGTCACTATGTTTTCATATCAGGAACATTTCCTATTTGAAGAAACATTTTGTAGATTGAGTAGCTGCTTATAGCATTTTTCTTGTATTTTTCCTCTCAACCTTATTGCCTTTTTTATGTAGCCACTAGCCATACCATTAAGAACAAACACTTCATGGTATCTTTATTTGCACCTATGAATTTTTCACATTCCCTCTTCTATGCTACATATTCTCATTGTATGCAATAATCTGTCATGTGAATAATGTTGCTGGGCAGAAATGTTTCTGGCTTGATGAAGCCTATATCTTTGATTTAAAAAGGAAGACATAACATGATATTAAAATCTGCATTGCACAAAGACACAAACTTCATTGAAAGAACAAGCTTGTACGTGAGATAGAAAATCTTCACTTTCTCATTTTAAAAAGCAGAATGTTTATTATTGCATGACTGCACAGTGATGATTTAAAATTCACTTTTTGAAGATACTAAAAAATTTACTTGCATCAATGTTTTTCATTTTTTCCCAATGTCTTCCTCTTTCCTCTTCTTAAAATGTTGATTCATACCGAGATTAGATTTCAGATGCACAGCAGCTCTCTGCAGCACTTTCAAGTAGCCATTTTTAATTATGAACTAAACAATGAGTATTGGCAAGTAATTTTTTTGTAGGCGCATCAAAGCTAAGGCTGATCCTATCTTTACTGTGATCCACAACTGCATGATTTCCAGCAGTACTCACTGGTGAACAAGCAGGATCAAGAATCCTCACTGATTTTACACGTCTCTACCACAAGCATGCTGAGTTCGAGTATAGCGTGCTCAACTCGGCCTTGGCTTAATTTAGCTAAATCAGCATAAATGAAAGGACTGAACTTGAAATTCTTGGCTTCCTTGGTTCAGTGTCCTACTGGCCATTGATTTAGCCACTGAGTCCATCGGGATGTCTGCTGTTCATTTTTGACTCACACCCTGCTGGAGGAGAACTGAACATGCTCCATCTAAACCATTGGGATAGATTCTCTAACCAGGCCTTCAAATGAGTGGTGGTTGGATGATGTATTATGAACGCCCACCTGAGGGCAATCAGGGATGGGCAATAAATGCTGGCCTTGCCAGCAATGCTCACATTCCTATAACAAGTAAAAAAAAAACCCACCCATGTATTAATGTGCTGACCACATTTTCTAAGTCAGCTTAAACATAGAAAATAGGAACAGGAGTAGGTCATTCGGCCCTTCGAGCCTGTTCTACCATTCATCATGATCATGGCTGATCGTCCAACTCAATAGCCTGCTCCCGCTTTTTCCCCATATCCTTTGATCCCTTTCGTCCCAAGAGCTATATCTAACTCTTTCCTGAAAACATACAATGTTTTGGTCTCAAATACTTTTTGTGGTAGTGAATTCCACAGACTCACCACTCTCTGGGTGAAGAAATTTCTCCTCATCTCAGTCCTAAGTGGTCTACCCTGTATCTTCAGATTGTGACCCCTGGTTCAGGACTCCTCCACCATCAGGAACATCCTTCCTGCATCTACCATGTCTAGTCCTGTTAGAATTGTATAGGTTTCTATGAGATCCCCCCTCATTCTTATGAACTCCAGCGAATGTAATCCTAAACGACCCAATCTCTCCTCATATTTCAGTCCTGCCATCCCAGGAATCAGTATGATAAACCTTCACTTCACTCCCTCTATAGCAAGAACATCCTTCCTCAGATAAGGAGACCAAAACTGAATACAATATTCCAGGTATGATCTCACAAAGGCCCTGTATAATTGCAGCAAGACATCCCTGCTCCTGTACTCTAATCCTCTCGCTATGAAAGCCAACATACCATTTGCCTTCTTTACCGCCTGCTGCACTTGCATGCTTACCTTCAGTGACTGGTGTACAAGGTCACCCAGGTCTCATTGCACATTCCACTCTCTCAATTTATGGCCATTCAGATAATAATCTGCCTTCTTGTTTCTGCTACCAAAGTGGATAACCTCATTATACTGCATCTGCCATGCATTTGCCCACTCACTCAGCTTGTCCAAATCACACTGAAGCATCGCTGCATCTTCCTCACAGCTCACCCTCCCACCCAACTTTGTCTGCAAATTTGGAGATATTACATTTAGTTCCCTCATCTAAATCATTAACATATATTGTGAATAGCTTCATTTACAAAGTATGGGGCTCTCCAGAGACAATGATTAATCACATTTAAAAGGACTGGTTTCAAGGAGTAATTGGTAAATGTAAAGGAACATGGCCACTTAAAGGTATCATTGATTTATTACAAATGGCATTTAATACTTCAGCCTTTGCAATGGCTGCACAACAAATGTAGAACTAAGAACATTATAAATAGAGTTGAAAAGATGGAGATCCATCTGACCAACCCCTAAAATTGTGACACATCACAACTGTTATTCCCTCAAATATCCATGGAATTTTTCGTTAAATTCTTCTGCACAATCTGACTTAATTCCCTTAGTCACCTATCTGCACATTCACCACCTTCTATGTGAAGTAGTCAAGTCTAACTAAACTTGTAGCTTCCCTTTTCTAATCTTGGGCTCACATTCCCTGTTCTTGATGTTGTAATAATCTTAAGCATATTATTAGGGATCAATTTATCCATTCCCTTAAGAATCCTGAATAATTGAATATTTTCCTGAGCCTTCTCTTCTTCAGAATAAACAATTCCAGGATCTTCAACTTCCCTTCATAGCTCAGATATCTTAAGCAAGGTATCCATTTGGTTTATCTTCTCTAAGCTGCCTGCAATGCCTGACTATCCTCGCTCTAGGAGCCAGAGTCCTAAGTGTGACCACACCAGTAGATTGCAGACTCATTATTCGTTCTCTATCCCTCTGGCTATAAGTCCAGATTTAGTTAGCTTTCCTTATTGCTACCATACACTGAACTCTGTTAGTTTCAATGAACAATCCACCAACAGCTCCAGATCCCTCTCCTGTCTTGCATTTTCTAACATAGAGCCATTGTGTTCATATTCTCATTGTTTAATTCCCTTCCCTATTCTCATTACTTTGCATTTTCCTACATTAAATTTTATTTGACACTCATTTATTTATCTTCCTAACCTATCCAGAGATTTGATTTGCCTCTTCCTATTGCCTGAAATAGGCATCATTTTCTTTTATTCATTTACGGGATGCAGGTGTCGCTGGCTGGGCCAGCATTTATTGCCGATCCCTAATTGCCCTTGAGAAGGTGGTGGTGAGCTGCCTTCTTGAACCGCTGCAGTCCATGTGGTTAGGTACACTCTCAGTGCTGTGAGGGAGGGAGTTCCAGGATTTTGGCCCATACAACTTACGTGACTTTATTTCTATCTCCAGCTCCAAATTATTCATATCAGCCTAAATAACAATTGCCTGGTCCTCATGGCACATCCCTTTGCTGTGCCGATGCAGCTCTATCATGACAATCTTTGCTTTTTCAGTTTATCCAATTTTCAATGCGCCTCTGAAGCTTGTCTCCTCTTCCTTGCCTTCCTACCTCGTAGACTAACCATTATGTGGCAGGGTAGCAAAAACTTCCCTGAAGTTTAAATGTATGGTATCCATCGGATATCTGTTGTCAACATTTTCCTAAATTTCTTGAAGAATTCCTGTGAATGTGTTAGGCAAGACCCTTCTCCACAAATCCATGTTGATGTGCTTTTGCCACTCTACATCCAACTATTCCATTATCCCCTCTTTCAAGATGTCGTCTAGTATTTTACCAATAACAGACATTAGATTCACTGGCTTTTAGCATCCTGGGTCATGCATTTGCTCTGCTTTAAAGAATGGTGTTAGGCTAGCAGCTTTTCAGTCCCTGGGAATTAGCATTTCAAATAATTTCCCTCAAAATAGTAGCATCAACATGACCACTTTCACTTGCCACTTTTTAAGTATTCTCATATTAACTCATTCAGACAGCTTCCTCAGTCTATCAGTGACTGTCTTTTATGAAATGTACATTTCTTTAACTGTTTCCTCTGTTCCCCCCAAACCCAACACCCCTTTCAACTTTCCTGAACACACAAGAAAAATAATTAATTCAGCAGATCTATCCTTTGGTCACTTGATATGTCATCTCTGGGATCCTTCAATGGCCTCACCATTTTCGTTTTCTCCTGAATTGCTGTGAAATAATGTCAGAGTAGGGCGACTCACTGGGAACAGAGTCTTAACATAGTCAAAACAATAGTTGTAACATAACAGAGTCATAACAAGCTCTGAAGAAGAGTCATACGGACTCAAAATGTTAACTGTTTTTCTCCCCACTGATGCTGTTAGACCTGCTGAGTTTTTCCAGCATTTTCTTTTTTTGTTGTATAACATAATTAGGTTCAATATAAAAATTGAAAAGACAAGTAAACAGCCAAAGTTAAAAGCAACTGGCTGAGAATAAGGAAGATTTAATGAAATAAAACTGAAAAGAACAAACACTGAGAATATTTCAAACATGAGATGATTAGGCTATAGACATATTTCCACAAGAGGTGAAGGAGTGTATCAAAAGCCCGAATTCCATGATAAATAGAGAAATTAAAATGAAAGTGAGACTTTAAAAAGGGGAATATGATACAAATGAAAATCCAGTTGAGTAGTGAAATGCGGCGAGCAACCAAAAATCCCAAGTAAGAATTGTGGTGTGAAGTGAATAACAAAGAGAAACAGTTAGAGACACCTGAGCACAAAAGGGTAAGCAAATAGCTGAAGAGAATATAGGTGGGGTTAGATACAGAAAGAGGAACTTTATGGAGGAGGAAGGAATGATGGAGATACCAAATTAGTAGATTCTGTTATTCCCAGTTAAACCTCGTCCAGGTCCATCTTTTGTTCCTTTACTTGTCCTATTAAAAGCTCATTTGCCTTGCACCTCATCCCTTTTTTAATTTAATCTCCCTTGCTTTCCACCCTTTCAGATATATCCCCCTTTGTTCTCTCTCTCTCCCCTTTCTGTGCTTCTGTATTTGCTTTAAACTTGTTACATTTCTACCTTTTTCTAATTCTGATGAAAGATCATTGACCTGAATCTGCTTCTTCCTCCAATGATGCTGCCAGAGGATTTCCAGGATTTTCTACTTTTACTCCAGATTTCCAGTGTCCACAGTATTTTGCTTTTAGATATCACATGAGTACTTTGCCTTGGTTTTCGCAGAAGCCTCTGATAGTCAGAATTAAGATGTAGAGGATGAGAAGGAAATAGCACTACTCTCAAGAAGGTTGAAAAAAATCCATGGAACTCAATTGTGGGAAAGACACTGGGTTGTGATGGCAGTGCATCCTAGAATTCTGAGGGAGATCAGTTAGAAAAGAGCAGCTAATGAACAAACATTTTAGGTAAGGAAGCTGTACCAAAGGGTTAAAGGGTTCACAAGGAAACACCGTTCTTCAAAAAGGAAGAACGTAAAAAACTGCAGAACTATAGTCCAGTCATGCTAATATTGGTAGTAAGTTTCTAGGTTTATAATTAAAGATAAAATTAATGCTCAGAAAGACACAGGCTAATTAAGGCCAGCCTGCTTGGATTGTAAATGGCAAACAATTTCTACTAAATTTAATAGAGTTCTTTGAGTAAGAGTTAACAGCGTATTGATAAAGGAAATACTGTAAATGTTACTTATATGGATTTTCAAAAGGTGATGGAAAGGGGCTACAGTAGGAGGTTTGTTGACAAAATTAAGGTGCACAATATTCAAGAAAATGTGACAGCATGAACAGCGAGTTAGTTCAATGACAGTTAACAAGACACAACCGGCAGTTAATGGATATTTTTCAGTTGTGAACAGTGGTATTACTCAGGAGGTCAGTATTAGGGCCATTGGTCTTTTCAATATATAAAATGATTTGAACTTGGATGGGGGAAGGCACAATATCAATATCTGCAGATGAAGCAAAAATATAAAGCCAAATAAAATAAATAATTGTAGCTTATATAAATCAGCTGGTTAGGCCACAGTTGAAGTGTTGTGTTCAATTATAGATACCCTACCATAAGAAGGATGTGACAGCCAATGCGATGGTTTAGAACACCTTTACTAGGACAATAGCAGAGGTGAAAGTCTTTGGTTATAAGGAGAAATTGGAGGAACTAATGATCTTTTTCACTGGAGGAGAGAAGGTTAACAAGGAAATCAGACAGATGCATTCAAAATTATAAATTATTTTTATAAGATTAATAGGGGAAAACTATTTTCACTGATCAATGAGCCGCTAAGTACAGAGCATAAATTTAAAATCATTGCAAAAGAATGAAAGAAGACGGTAGAAAATTTTATTTTTTTCCTTAGGATTGTTAGCACATGGAATGCACTGTCAGAAACAAGGCTAAAAGCAGAATCCATAATAACTTTCAAATGAGAAGTAGCTAAATATTTGAAAAAAATAAATTTTAAAGGATGGGAAAATTACAAAAGAACAGGGACTTAATGAT
The DNA here is from genome assembly GCF_017639515.1 of Carcharodon carcharias. NCBI lineage: Eukaryota > Metazoa > Chordata > Chondrichthyes > Lamniformes > Lamnidae > Carcharodon > Carcharodon carcharias. Next base: position 151,209,886 of record NC_054473.1, on the reverse strand, counting down.
AACCTGTCAGACTCCCGGCACAGGTTTTGGTTCTATGGGCTTGATTGCCTCCTTCTGTGCTGTATAAATCTATGATTCTATGATATTTATATGAATAGTTGACATTTCTTTCTACACCTCTTGTTATCCTAAACTTTTTATTATTTTAGCTCTTCTGACCAGTCTCTTAACCTCATTTGCCCTTTTTTATATGTACCTTGTCTACTCTGCTATCTGAAGCATTATAATTTGAAAACAATCATATTTTTGCCCCTTTTCCCCACATTAAAGAAATAACTTCCATTTATCACATCCTCAGGGCATCCCAAAAAATGTTACAACCAATAGGTTATAATTGGAAGTGCAATCACTGTTGTTATGCTGTCAAGCACAGCAGTTTAGTTGCACATGAATTCTATTCACAAATAAAGCAGATAATACAACTTAAAAGTATTTCATCAGGAATATAGAGCTTTGGAATGTCCAATGATCATGAAAGGTGTTATATAAATGCACGTTCAAAATCAGTTTCTGATGATATTGGCTGAGAGATGAACATTGGCCAGGTCACTGGAGAGCTCCCTGCTCTTCTTCAGATAGTGTCTGAGCTCTCTCACATTCCCCTGGGCAAGCAGATAGAGTCCCAGTTTAGCTTCTCACCCAAAAGACATCTCAGACAAATCAGAACTTCCTCATAAGTGTCAGCCCGATTGAACGCAGTTCCTTCTGACTCAGAGATGAGAGTGTTACCAACAACAAAATTAACATTTCTGCTACTTCCATTGTTGTCAGGATTGGTCTTTTCGCTTGTTTACCTTCCTTCCTGAGTGTTATGTCTCTGTATCGCATTCTGTATATCGTGTTTCAAAACATAGACTATTCTGTTCAGTCTAGTTTCATTAAATCACTCCTCTTAACTTGCCTTTGAAAGTTGATTTATTTTAATATACTCAATTATTTTCCCATCATACACTTAACATTAAAGTTCCCCATATTGTGGCCACTACCGCAGAGGTGCTCTCTGACTCTGACCTGCTCTGCCATCTCCTGGTTGTTATTTAATATCGTGACCAATAGCACCCATGGGTCATGTGAATTTCTTGACCAATTGTTTCATTAACAATTCTATTTTGTGCCCAGAATCATATTTTCACTCCTATTGCACTTTTTACAGATTACCAATCTATCTCTCGTAAATTAATGTAATCTATAACAGCTGCATCTATCCCTTTATACACTCCTGTTGGTTCAATCTGATCTCCTGACCTAGTTTCCTTCCCCTTCCATCATTGTATATCTCTCATGCCTAATGCAAGATTGCCACTTTACCCACAGTCAGGACGTATGTAACCATTTCAATTATAACCAAGTTAACTTTCATATAAAAGCCTATACACCCTTCCCGGCTGCCTTTTCCATCCCTAAATAAGCTGTATTGTTTCATTGTTGAATCGGTTCTGTGTTGGACCAAAATATCACAGCCTCCCTCTCTAGTAAGCATCTCCTGATTTCCCATATTCTAAGATTCTGAGAGCGGGGTTTTCTGCACCTGATATTAGCTGGGCTGGGAAACCGTGCTGCCAACTGCCGAAGAATTTCCTAGTAGGAGAGATAAAGGCTGTTGAATGCATCTACCCATACTTAGGTGAACATACTGTATTCAAATTATAGGATAATGATGGGAAAACATCATTCAATGGATTTTCTTTCATTACTGCCTTAGCAATGCCACACTTAAAGCAGGCACCCTTTGAAAATGTGGAAACATTTTAAAATTATTTATGGCCACAGCTGCCAGGCCACCATTGTGAAGAGGGACACTCCCCACCTCACCACCCCCTCCACCATCACAGGAAGGCCTGTGGCTGCAGCTGTGGCCCCTTGCAGGTGGCTCCAGGAGGAGTTGGGGTGGGGGGGCAGCGGGTGAGGCCATAAATAAAGGAGGCTTTGCTGACCTTCTTGCTGCTGGGAGCACCTTCAGGTATCTGCAGGGTGTCACTGGCACTGTAGGGTCTGCCTGTCACTGATAAGATCCCAGAGGCATCCCCATTCTGGCTGGCTAATTGGCACTAATTAGCTACCTGCCGCTGATGGGCAGGTAGTTGCTTACATTGCTCACCCACCTCCGGCCAACCTTTCCAGAGGCAAGGAACTGTCGGGTGGCCGACCCAATGAGCCATTATCAAAAATATGCCTCCCTACCTGCCACCGAAGCCACCTCTGCAAGGCTGGTAAAATTCCACCCAAAGGTTCCACTTCACCGTGAGGACATCTGTTATCTTGTAGTGTGGGTTACATTTTATTAAGTGGAACAGGCTAAAGACAGACTTAGCAGCCCAATGCATCTATAAGCAGCAGAACCATATATCACCACCATCTTATACAGTCATAGAGGCATAGAGTTTTTCAGCACAGAAACAGGCCATTCGGCCCATCGTGTCCGTGCCAGCCATCAAGCACCTATCTTTCTTAATCCCATTTTCCAGCATGTGGCCCATAGCCCAGTATGCTAAGGCATTTCAAGTGCTCATCCAAATACTTCTTAAATGTTGTGAGGGTTCCTGCCTCTACCAGCCCCTCAGGCAGTATGTTCCAGATTCCAACCCTCTGGATGAAAAAATCTTTCCTCAAATCCCCTCTAAACCTCCAGCCCCTTAACTTAAATCTATGCTCCCTGGTTATTGACACCTCCACTAAGGGGAAATGTTTCTTCCTATCTACCCTAATTATGCCCCTCATAATGTTATATACCTCTAACAGGTGCCCCCCTCAGCCTTCTCTGCTCTAAGGAAAACAACTCCAGCCTATCCAGTCTCTCTTCATACCTGAAATGCTCCAACCCAGACAGCAACTTGGTGAATCTCCTCTGCAGCCTCACCAGTACAATCACATCCCTCCTAGCGTGGCGACCAGAACTGCACACAGTACTCCAGCTGTGGCCTAATTAGCATTTTATACAGCTCCAGCATAACCTCCCTGCTCTTATATTCTATGCCTCAGCTAATAAAGGCAAATATCCCATATGCCTTTTTAACCACCTTATCTACCTGTGCTGCTGCCTTCAGAGATCTATGGACATTTACACCAAGGTCCCTCTGATCCTCTGTGCTTCCTAGGGTCCTACCATTCATTGGATATTCCCTTTCCGTGTTGATCCTCCCAAAATGCATCACCTTACACATCTTAGGATTAAATTCCATTTGCTACTGCTCTGCTCACCTTACCAGCCCACCTATATCTTCCTGTAATCTAAGGCTTTCCTCCTGATTATTTACGACACCACCAATTTTCATGTTATCTGCAAACTTTCTGATCATACCTCCTATATTCACGTCCAAATCATTAATGTACACTACAAAGAGCAAGGGTCCCAGCACTGATCCCTGTGGTACACCGCTCGTCACAGGCTTCCAATCGCAAAAACAACCTTCGATCATCACTCTCTGCCTCCTGCCACTAAGCCAACTTTGGATACAATTTGCCAAATTGTCCTGGATCCCATGGGCTATTATGTTTTTGACCATTCTCCCATGTGGGACCTTGTCAAAAGCCTTACTGCAGTCCATGTAGACTACGTCAACTGCACTACCCTCATCTACACAACTAGTCCCCTCCTCCAAAAATTCAATCAAACTTGTTAGACATGATCTCCCCCTGTCAAAGCCAAGCTGGTTATTGCAGAATAATCCTAGCCTCTCCAAGCAGAGATTAATCCTGTCCCTCAGAAATTTTTCCAATAGTTTCCTACCACTGATGTTAGACTCACTGGCCTGTAATTACCTGGTTTATCTCTGCTATCCTTCTTGAATAATGGTGCCATATACACTGTCCTCCAGTCCTCTGGCACCTCTTCTGTGGCCAGAGAGGATTTGAAAATTAGTATCAGAGCCCCTGCAATCCCCTCCCTTGCCTCACATGGCAGCCTGGGAAACATCTCATCTGGGCCTGGGGATTTATCCACTTTTGAGCCTGCTAAAACCACTATTACCTCCTCCCTTACAATGCTAATTTGTTCAAGTACATCACAGTCCCCCTCCCCAATCTCTACACCTACATTGTCCTTCTCCATAGTGAACACAGATGAAAAGTAATCATTTAAAACCTCACCTACGTCCTCTGGCTTCATGGACAGATTGCCACTTTGGTCCCTAATGGGCCCTACTCTTTCCCTGGTTATCCTCTTTCCCTTAATCTATTTATAAAATGCCTTGGGATTTTCCTTTATCTTGCCCACTAGCATTTTTTCATGCCCCCTCTTTGTTCTCCTAGTTACTTTTTTAAGTACCCCCTTACGCTTTCTATACTCCTGTAGGACTTCTGCTGTTTTCAACCCTCTGTACCTGCCATAAGCCTCATTTTTTCCCTTATCCAATCCTCTATATCCCTGGACATCCAAGGTTCCCAGAGCTTGTTGGTCCTACCCTTCACCTTTACAGAAACATGTTGGCCCTGAACTCTCGCTATTTCCTTTTTGAATGAGTCCCACTGCTCTGATGTAGACTTTCTTACAAGTAGCTGCTCCCAGTCCACTTTGGCCAGATCCTGTCTTATCATATAGAAATCGTCCTTCCCCCAACTTAAGACCTTTATTTCCGCTCCATCTGTAACCTCATAGTCCAGCCTAAACCCATCAAGCCAGGCCACCGAACCTGGTTCAATGAAGACTGTAGGTGGATGCGCCAGGAGCTTCACCAGGCATTCCTTAGGATGAGGTTTGGAGTCAAGCTACTACAACCACAGAAACTTGCATTTATATAGCTCCTTACACGGCCAGAAAATTTTGATATTGATTTTGCATTCAGTTGCACTCAAAGTGATCTGTACATCATTTGACATTATTCAACATCAAAAGATGTTTGATTGCAGAAACAATGCTTATTTGTCAACAGAAATATTCAATTAGCCATCTTTTAACATCTAACTCCTTCTGCTTCAGGAGTCATGAAAGCACTCAGAAGCGTTCAAAAGCCATCACAGCTTGCTAAGTTTGTGGAAGCGATCATTAGGGTTGAAGAACGATCATTAGGCAGAAAATGCAATTACTAGTCATCAAAAGTAATCACAGGGATACCAGTGCAGATTCCTATGTGCTATGATGAGAAAAATAATCAACAAATCTTACCACTTATTTTCAAAATTTTTCCCAAGAACTTCCCCAGGCACATTTATTTCACCTGTCTCATTACCCCTTCCTTCTGATCATTCAGTTACCTTCTCTTCACTGCCTCCGCTGGTTGCCGCTTCTGCTGCTGTTTTCAGCTCTGCCTCCACCGCTGTTGCTGTTGCTTCCACCACTGTTGCCGCCTCCTCCTCCACTGCCACAGCCGCTGCCTCTGCCTACCCCACTGCCTCAGCCACCACCTTTGCCGTTGTTTGTTTCTGCAACCTCCTCCTCTGCTGCTGTCTCCGCCTCCACCACTGCCTCAGCTGCCGCCTCTGCCTCCATTTCTGCCACCTCTGTTGCTATTGCTGACTCCACCAGGGTGACCAGCTGTGGGGAAATATAAGGGACCCTTTGCCAGAGGAGTGGAGGGGGGTTTGCTGGTGAGATAAGTGGAGCAAACTGCAGTTCACCCACCCTCACTTTCAATTCTCCCCTGATGCCCCTTCCCCTGACAGTAGTCAGGACCACCCAACACACAGGGTGGCCCAGAACTCTCCCCTCCCCCTGAGTTCTACTGGAAGCATACCTTCATGGGCCTGTGTGCCTGACCGACACCCTGCTCTTAGACCTACAGAGCCTGATCTGACCCCTCAGTCTCAGGCCTATACCTGACCTCAAAGTCTTGGGCCTGCCCCAATCCCCCAGTCTCAGGTCTACACCTGACACCCAATTTTTAAGGCCATACCCAATCCCCTAGTTTGGGGCCTACACCCAAACACCCAGGCTTGGGCGTACTCACCGCTGAAATCTGGAGCACCTCCTAGTTGGTCCTGAGTGATGCCGTCGGCTCCCCACCCCACCCCACAGTCGACAACCCATCCCTGCCAGACAGAGTCGGATACTGCCCTCTCCCCCACCATGACTTCCCCAACACAGCACTTAGAAAAATGCTGGCCTGCTTGACTTTTGGAGAGCTGAATCTAGCTTTCCATCATCACTTCCAGTTCCGGCTCTGCAACCCCTTCCCCCACCCTCTTGTGTGGAGAAAACTGCTCTGGGGGTGAGGGGGTGGGGAGGGGCAATGAGGAAATGGTGATAAAACCGCTGCAATCTGGGGGTGGGGGGGGAAGGGGCGAGGAGGCGCTGCAATTGCTGGGGTGGTGGGGGGGTGCAGTGAGATATTGCAATCTGGGGTGTAGGGGGGCTAACGTGTTGCTATCTGGATGGGGTAAAAGGGGTTACATGCTGCAACCTGGGGTAAGGGGAGTTGCTGCATCTGGTTGGCCAGTCTGTATAGCCCAGAGAAATGTGCAAAACACCTGGCAGGTACAGGATTAATCCAATCCTAATGAATAATAATGGAATAATAAAATAACGAGTGTGATTGAGATCATGAATTAATCATTTTATTGTTTTTGTGATATGGAACATTGCAAATGTATTAGTTCACATAAATACTGAGTTTATTCTGAACGCCAGGTGAAATCAGGTAAACATTTCAACACGTGTGAACCTCCAATGAAATTGTCACTTTTGTAATCCTTGCGATTTTCTGCACAAAAATCACTTTAAAAAATAAGACATGAACATGCCCTTCAAATGGATTTTCATTAAGAGAACATGTCCAATCACAAGGAACATTATAAAATAAAGGTTAGTGGGTGTAGGAGCAGGGAAGGTGGAGACTGAGGATGAAAATCAGCTGATAATGGTAAAATGTATAATGCTCAGATAATACATGGGATAAAATTGGACCTTGTTGAGCCTACAAAATGGACACAATGAGGGCCAATTATAGAAGGCTATACCCTTCACCTTAAAGTGCCTGAAAGATGTCTGAACATTGAGCACAACAGGTATTGGGCTTGCTCCCCTTTGGTTTTCCAGGTGTGGATCTGGCACTACTATTGGTTTTCTTTTAAGTTTGATGTGGATCCAGGAGGAGCAAGTATGCTCTTTCTGGCCAAAGAGTACTCTTGAGGGCTGTTGGCCCGCAAGTGAGCTTCATCCCAATCCCCTCCCTCCAAAGATTACCTTTGGACCTATGCTATAATGAAACATATGGCACAACACAGATAAAGCATGAGAAAATGGGCACATTGCTTGTTGAGGTGCAATAGGCACTGGCTGCACATCCAAATAATGTTGCCAAGTCCCAAGCACCAATTTTAGTCTGACTTCAAGCCTGCTAGTTGGGCAGTGAGGTGAGAGTGACTGCTCTTGACATCAAGGTAGCATTTGACCAAGTGTGGCATTGAGGAGCTCTAGTAAAATTGAAGTCAATGGGAATCAAGGGGAAAACTCATCATTGGCTAGAGTCATACTGAGCACAAAGAAAGATTTCTGTGATTGTTGGAGGTCAATCTTCTGAGTTCAAGGATATCACAGCTGGAGTTCTCCAGCGTCTTAGACTCAAACATCTTCATCTGCTTCATTAATGACCTTCCTTTCATCATAAGATCAGAAGTGGGGATGATTGCACAGTGCTCGGCTCCATTCACAACTCCTCAGATAACACAGCAGCTTATGTTTGCATGCTGCAAGACCTGGATAACATTCAGACGTGGGCTGATAAATGGCAAGTAACATTTGTGTAACATAAGCACCAGGCAATGACCAAATCCAACAAGAGGTAATCTAACCATCTACGAAAGGCTTGGCCAACGTACAGCCCATGGGCTGGAAGCCCCTCAATGCAGCCCCTGGAGCCAGTTTTCAAAATTCCGCTCAAACAGGTGAGTTTCAACGGAAGGTTTTGCATGGAGCTGCTCCTCCAATCACAGGCCTATCAGCAACAAATGAAGGAGAGAAACAGTCTCTGGCTGGAGGAATAGAGAACACCGACATTGGTGAGTGTGCTGTGGGCTGCCAGGCCAAGGGAAGTGAAGGTTTGATGGGGCTGGAGGTCCAGGAGCCGAGCAACAGTGGGGCTGGAACCCAGGGAGTAAAGCAGCAGCAGGGCTGGAGTCCAGGGAGCTGAGCAACAGCAGGGTTGGAGCCCGGGGAGTAAAGCAGCAGCGAGGCTGGAGCCTAGGCAGCTGAGCAATGGCAGGGCTGGAGCCCGGGGAGTAAAGCAGCAGCGGGGATAGAACCCAGGGAGCCAAACAACGATGCGGCTGGAGCCCGGGGAGTAAAGCAGCAGCGGGGATAGAGCCCGGGGAGCTGAGCAATGGCGGGTTGCAGCCCAGGGAGCCAAACAACAGCAGGACTAGATCCTGGGGAGCCAAGCAACAGCGGGGCTGGAGCCTGGGTAGATGAACAATGGTGGGGCTGAAGTCCAGGGAGCCAAACAACGATGCGGCTGGAGCCCAGGGAGCCAGGTACCTCAGGCCTGGGGAGCGAACTCATGCCAGGCCCAGAGAAGGCAAAGTCGCGCCTGACCCAGGGAGGAGATGGTACCGTGGTGAACATGTGGGAGTGTGTGTGTCTGCCTTATGCCTAGTCTCAGCTTTCTCACCCACTCTCACCACCACACAGCAACACATATATACACACCCACTCACAGTGGGCAAGGATGAGTCCGTGAGCACCCTGAGGCTGGGAGTGAGCTGGACACACACACTCTGACCCTCTCACACTCTGCTCATTTTTATTAATTACTCTTTTTTAACTTAACAATTTATTGCTATGACCTTGCTCTACTTTTGCTCAGCAATTGTTTCTTTCCTGAAAACCACAACTTTGTTTTTGAAATTCGGTTTAATGTTGTGCCAAACCTCACCTTTCCAAAATTTGCTCATCAGCCCCTTGAGTGAGAAAAACATGCAAATGTGGTCCCCTGAACAAAAAGGTTGGACAAGCCTGATCTAGAAGGACAAGGCCAGCAGATGGATGGGAATTCCACCACCTGGAGGTTCCCCTCCAAGCCATTCACGATCCTGACTTGGAAATATATCACTGTCCCTTTACTGTCAACCGGGATCAAAATCCTGGAATTCAGTCCCTAGCAGCACTGTGGGTGTGTCTACACCACATGGGTTGCAGCAGGTCAAGAAGGCAGCTCACCACCACCTTCTCAAGGACAATTAGGGAGGGACAATAAATGCTGGCCCAGCCAGTGACGTCTACATCCCATGAGTGAATAATAAAAAAAAACATCTTCCTTTGACATTCAATAGCATTAGCATCACTGAATCACCCACCATCAACACCTTGGGAGTCACCATTGACCAGAAATCTACCTGAACCAGCCAGATAAATCCTGTGGTTACAACAGCAGGTCAGAGACTAGGTATTCTGCTATGAATAACATACCTCCTGGCTCCCCAAAGTCTTTCCACCATCAATAAGGCACAAATCAGGATTGTGATGGAATACTCTTCATTTGCCTGAATGAGTGCAGTGCGACAGCACTCAAGAAACCCAACACCATACAGGACAAAATAGCTCACTTGATAGGCTCCCATCCACCATCATGAACATTCATTTCCTCTGCTGCTGGTGCATAATGATCCCTCTTTTTTTTTTCTTGTGTGTGGCCTGTTCCTTAGAATGCAATCATTTCAATTGACTTGTGCAGCCTATGCGGCACTTTCTGAGATCATACATATGTAGTTTACAAGTAACACTGTCACTGCACAGTGGCAACAGCATGTGCCATCTACAAGATGCACTGCAGCACCTTCCAAACTCATGACCTCCATCACTTAGAAGAACAAGGGCAGTAGGCACATGGGAACACCACCACCTGCAAGCTCCCCTCCAAGACACATACCATCCTTACTTGGAACCATATTGCAATTCTTTCATTGTTGCTGGGCCAAAATCCTGGAACTCCCCAACAGCACTGTGGGTCTACCTACACCACATGGACTGCAGCAGTTCAAGAAAGCGACTCAACACCGCCTCCTCAAGGGCAATTAGGGATGGGCAATAAATCTCGTCCTTGCCAACTGTGTCCATTACACCTGAATAAGAAAAAGAAAAGAGTACTTTATGTGTAACTACAATTTCATGACCGATAGCGGACCTAAGGGAATTTCAGCCTCATGTCTCCTTAAAAGTGTGCGGATGATTCTGCAAAGAAACTTCTTTCCAGTTGTTCTCTTGAATGAAAGCAGCTTAGTCCCATTGAGAAATGGCTGTGTTTACATCATCACAATGAGTATAATAGTGAAATAACCGATTTCACCCAAGTTTTTTGCTTCTTAGAGAGCAGCGCTTGTCTTTTTTTTAAAGGAAGTTCTTTATTCTCCTTTCTTCCATCTGGCTTCCATGCATCATATCACAAATCCCAAGAGAACAAGTTTCTCTCAAATCTCCACTAATCCTACTTTTAGTTAGGCTACTGAAAAATGCGCAGACAAGTAGGTGATCCTTATTTCTCATTCCTTGCTGCCAAGAAATGAGTGCCTTCAGTCACTGCCTCCTTGTGGCCATTCAACTAATATTCCAAATTCAGAGGGCAATAGGAATTGTGTTGTGCAGAAGTTACATTTCCCTCTGAGGTAATTGTACAATGTACAATGTTATGTGCTACATTACAGAAATATAGGGCGGAATTTTCCGTTCCCGCTGGCGTCGGGCGTGATCGGTGGCATGAGTGGACAATATACCATGACCGGTTTTACAACAGTGAGTTCACAAGCATCCACTGAGCCCACCGACAGTGGGTCACGTTTCCCATCATCGGACATCAGGAACCTCACTGTAATATATCAGAATATCATTATCAGGCCAGCCCAATGGAATCGTTCTCCCACAAACTGGATCGTCGGTCTACCTCGGTGGGAAAGCACACCAACATCTTTTACAACAGCACATAAAGGCATGCACTTAGTGGCCTGCGCTTTGAGGGGAACTCAGGGCTGAGTACACAGGAATGTTGTGCAGTGCTCGCCAGGGTCGCCTGTTGGACTTCAAGCTTCAGGTGCTTCAGGGTTTTGGGGTTAAGGGCAGCCCTGCCGTTGAATATAACGCACAATCATTCGGGGTGGGGGCTAGGTGGACGAGGGAAGTGGCCACTCATTAGGGAAACCTGTATAAAGTGATCATTCCTCTGCAACTTAGACAGTCCAGGTGCAGCCACATTGATATGACTGGAGTCAGGCTTCTATCTTACCTGCCCACTCAAGCAATGCAGAGGCACCAAAGTGCCACCAAGTGCTCCAAAGCTTTCCGCCACCACCCATGGCACAGACTGCAAATTCACAAGCGGACTGCAGAATAGTTGGACGACTACACATGTTGCATAATCTCCTTGCTAAAGCTGGCCATGTAGCAGTCACTGGTGGAGGTGCTCACAGCCCCTTGCAATGTCAGCATCTTGGTTTGGACCAGTCCCCCCATGGTTCAAACTAACAGGGCAGCCATTCAGTGCACTAATCTCTGGCCATCCAAGTGGGGGCCAGCACTCTCCAGGAAGCATTAAGGGGCCATCACACTTATTCAGGGCAGGTTCTTAGTGCACCCATGCTAATCACGTGTCTCTCTCTTTCATCCTGCAGGAGGAGTACATCAGGATCATGGCGCCTGGTGAACTAGCTGTATGCCTGATGGCCTACAGAGTGTGAAGACAATAGAGGAGAGAGCGACTGAGGCTCCTGGCTGTGCAGGGGCAGGTGCTGCAGCCTCTGGAAGAAAGGGCACCTGGGGCTCCCCAACACGGTGTCCAAGATCCATAGCGAGACGTTGCAGGCTGGTGCCTAGTGACACCCAGGGTCTATAGACACTGTCTTTCACTCCTACAGATGACCGAGAACCAGTGTCGCCAAAGACTGCACATGTCTAGGGACCTGGTCGGTCACATCTGCCACCTACTGCAGGATTTGGTGCCACGGGGATGTGGAGGGCATCCACTGCCAGTGGCGGTGAAAGTGACCAGGGCATTTAATTTCTACATCAGGGACTCCTTTCCAGACTTCACAGGTGACCTCTGTGAGATCTCTAAAGCCTCTGCGCACAAATGCATCCATGAGGTCATGGATGCCATCTTTGCAAGGGCACACAACTTTGTGCATTCCGCCCGGGACCAGGACAGCCAAGATTCAAGAGCGATTGGATTCGCCCAGATCTCGGGTTTCCCGCAGGTGCAGGATGCGATCGCCTGCACTCATGTGGCGCTCAGATCTCCGTTGCAACACACGGTAAACTACAACAACTGCAAGGGGCTCCGTTCGCTGAATGTGCAGCTGGCGTGTGACCACCACAAACCCGCCCTGCAGGTGTGCGCACGGTTTCTAGGGAGTGTGCAAGACGACTTCGTCCTCAGTCGGTCACAGATCCCTGGAGTATTCCAGGATCCACAGAGGCAGCAGGGTTAGCTCCTCAGGGACAAGGGCTACCCACAGAGGCTGTGGCTGATGACACCCATGTGGTGGCCTCGAACTGCAGCAGAGCGGTACTATAATGAGGCTCATGCAGCAGCTCGCAACTTGGCGGAGCTAACCATCGCGATGCTGAAGATGAGGTGCCTGGACTGGTCTGGTGGAGCCCTGCAATACAGTCCACAGAGGATGTCATGCATCATCGTCGTCTGCTGCTGCGCCCTTTACAACCTGGCACTCCAAGGGGGAGACAAGCTGGCTGAGGAGGAGATGGAGGAACTGCACGTCTCGTCCAATGAGGAGGACACCAACGGGGATGAGGATGAGGAGGTCCTCGGAGGCGATGATGAAGGGGATGAGGCCCTCGCACTGGCCAGATGAGGCAGTGCACTCAGGAGTCCCTCATAGCTGCCAGATTTGTGGAGGATGCTGACAACAAGCATTGAAGTGACCCCATAGATCCTCACATCACATTTGTGAACATTTGACTCCAGTCTGGCTAATGGCAGCACGAATATCCTCTGTAAGAATGCTCCTGTCATGGAGATGAAGTGGAGGCCCTAATAGTCGCTCGATTGCAGGAGGATGATGATGACATGCAATGAGGACACTCTATAAACCTTCACATAGACTCTGAGAATGTCTGACTCCTGTCTGGCCGAGGGCAGATCGCTTGTGCTCTGTGATCAGGGTCATATCATAGAGACGCAGCCATGAAACTTTAGAGGCATCTGATCCTTTGTCTGCCTTCAGCACCTGAGCCCTTCATGAGCACAGCATCACTGGTCACAGATGCTGAAGAGATGGGGACCAGCCAATCCTGAAAGGTGCTGAGAGCACACAGAGAGAATGATGGAACTCTGTGGCACTTGTCCACAACATTCTGGCAGCAATGACCAGCACCATCGAGGTGCAGGCATCAGTAATGTGTCCAGGGAGTGTAAGGCTGGACCATCACTTTGGTCTGAAGGCTGCACAGAGCACAAGGAAGAGGCCCTGGACTGAGACGCCTGCCTTTATCTTGTGCAGAAAGGTTTCACATCTGAGTGACAAGAACACTGCTCATCAGAACAAGGAACCATAGGCAGGGAGACATTTTGGGGAGTTTATTGACAATAGTGAACAGCATGTACAAGTGATTAACACCCATGTCCAGGCTGTGCAACTAATTGTCCTTATCTTTCCTAACCCTGCCGCTATGTCTTGGTGCTCCCCAGGTATCCACAGCAGAGGTGGAAGCAGCCTGCTGGCTGTGACACCCTTATTGATGACTTTGGCGGGCGTCCTCTGGAGGGCTGAGACTTGGAGGGCATTGACCTGCTTTGTGGCACTGGCACCCTCCTTGGCCTGTGAAGCTGGAGCTGCTGAGGTCACAGGAAGAGGGGAGTCAGTGGGCCGGACACTCTCTGAGACACCTGGATGGGTGGGCTCGGAGTGTACACCTGCTGATACTCTTCCCAATGGGTGCCTGAGGACCCCTGGCTGACTCCTTGAGGAGCAGGGGTAGCTGGAGTGAGGTTGATCTGCCCAGCACCCCTCTTGCGTACACACTGTCGGAGGCCAACTATGGCATCAGTGATGGAGATGAGCCCGCACATCAGTGCAGGAGCAAAGTCATGGACCAAGGTCTCCATGGCAGCAGTCATCCTACCAGTGTTGAACTCGCTGCGTTGCATGGCAGCGCTATCACCTCAGCCTGAAGGCAGACGGACTCCTCCATCATGCCTTGCAATCTGAGGAGTGCAGCGGACATCCCTTCATGATGTTCCCGAGCTTGCCTTTGCAGCTCCAGCAACTGAGGTATGACCAAGTCCAGAGGCTTGTCTTCTGACTCAGACTCAGCAAATTTCTGGCCTCCAGTAATCTTCCAAGTGCCAGAAATCTGGGAAGTTCCTGCCTCCACCAGCTGTGGATCAGACGGGGCAATGTGCTCACTAGATTGCTATCCCGGGGCTATTCTAAAGCTGGGTCCAACCGATGTGTACATCTCTGTGCTGGTGGAGGGTGTGGGTGAGCACTATGATGGGACTTCAAGGAGGGTACATTCATATTCCTCTTCAGAGGTTTCTTCGAGGCTTGATTGGAGGCCCTGGGCCATGTACTCTGTCGGCTGTTTGGCAGATGTGCCTGCAAAAGCAAGGAGAGATAATTATTGCATGGCAATGGCCTGTGAAACAGGGCACATCACTCACAGCATGGTTGTCTGCTGGACCCTCATTTGGTAGAACACCACAAAACTCGCCATCAGCACAGGAACGGTCCAGATGCTCGCCGGCCAACTGGATGGCTCTGTTTTCAAAGCTCGTGAGGACCTTGATTTCAGGCATTCCACCACTGGTCTGCAGCCTCTCCCTCTTGTTGTGTGCCAACTTGTCCTACATGAATAGAGATGGAGAAAGTGTAAGCTGGATGGCTGCCAGGCCAGATGACAAGTACGCCTGGCCTGTGTGGGTTGTGAATGGTCCTATAGATGGGATGAGGACAATGATGGTGAGTATGAGAGAGTGAATGATGATGTCCCTTGAACCGGCAGTGAGTGAGGGCCTGTGGGTGTGTGATGGGTTTGTGAGTGTGTGAGTTGAGAGCGGTGAGAAGAGTGACTTAGCCTGGCAGAATGGAGGAGATCATTCATCATCTTGCGGTGCTGGGTGGCTGTCCTCTTTTGAAGGGTGTTGGCACTGACCACCACTGCCACCGCCTCCCAAGCCAGGTTAGTGATGTTGCTGCCCATCCTGCGGCCAGAGCGGGGGTAGAAGACATCACAGTGGGCCTCCACGGCATCCAAAAGGCACTTGAGGAATGCGTCGCTGAACCTGGGGGCTGCAGTCTTCATCAGTTTCAGGGCCATGTCTTCCATGCAGCAGTAATGGTCTGGAAGCACTGAGATGTGTGCTTGTGGCTGGACTTTAAATTTGGCACTCAGCGTGATGCAGTGGTGGGGTGATGGCAGGCAGGCACATGAGAGCCCACACACATGTAAATGGAGTTTTCCCCAGGAGTGCATAAATAATGAGGCAGGTTTGGGAGGATCCGGCGTGTTTTACCCACCCCTACCATACTTAGTGCAAATCTGGGATGATTACGTCCATACGCTGAGGGTCTTAAGTAGTTCTTAAGTATATTTGGGCAGTAAACACCAGATTATTCACTGGCAGCAGTCCAATGATAGATAGAATATTGCAGCTGGATTTACTTCATGAATGAGAATGATTCCATGCTGCAATGTTTGTGAATTAAGGGGCTTTCATGCTTGAGAAATAAACCTAATAGTTTACTACTACCCATGCACAACCCTAGATTTATACAACAGGCAGCTTGATAAATCCCATTAGATAAGAAGGTGATGTCCCAGCCAAATGTGATACAAAACTTATCACATGATGTGACAGCATCGCGTTTGGAACGACTTTTCCTTCTTCGATTACTGCTGTAAATCTGCATGAGTCTGGTGCTTTACAGCGATAGTACCAGATTTATGGCCTGCGCTACGGAACTAAATTGGCAAAAGTGCTGTTTCTTTCTGTATAGCAGCCAGTGGTAAACTCTGTAAATTTTAGGTTGTATTTTTCACTTAGTATAACTATGTACTTGGCACTTTGATGCTCTACCAATATCTAGTCGTATTTTCAATTTTATCCTTATTCACAAATACATGCGTATAGTTGCAACCTGCTTAATTTTTGAACTTGCATTGCGTTCACAGGTAATGCAAATTACTAAAAGTAAAATGTGCGAAAGTCAGCCTCCAGCAATTAATTACCCCTGAGAAGATTGCGTTTCACAAAGTAGATTCAGGGCACCCATGCTTAGACTGTGTAACACCAGAGGTGGCAAACATTTTGTAAGCACATACTTGTAGAATGAATAGGCTCTAGTCTATGTCAAGCCAAAATAATAAGCTGTTTTCAGATGTTTTAATAAAAGGCTGACCTTATTTGCCTGCTGAGATATCCTCTGGCTTAGCTTCTATCACATTAGTGACCACAATTGTAACTAATCTGTTAGAAATGGTTAATTAATGGTGTGCAGCACACAGAAGAAGAATAGTTGATTTGACTTGCATCTGGGGTCAAGATGGAGGGTGAACCATGCATTGCTTCTCCTAAACATGAGTGCATCGGTAACTACCGAAGTGAAGTAGAATTGGGTCCCCAGAGTTCCAAACAAATTCTACAGGCTCAATGATTCCCTCATGAAAGAAACATGGAGCTGAGAATGTGAATTTAATATATCATTCTTGATTAAAGGGTTTCATGTCTGGATAGAGGTGAAAATAAGTTCACAAGGTTTAATAGAGAATTACATAGTGGCTTCCGCACATTTAATATTCCCCATTAAAACAAACATTTAAAAACTTGGGGGCTAAATCCCTGAAAGCGGCCGTAGGGATCATGATGCTCGATTAATCCACGTACGTTGATAACAATCCTAGCAACATACTAGATTTATGCTGCCTGCTAATTTCAATGATTTCATCATCCAGCCAACACAAACCATGTTGCTGATTGGCTATAATGCATCAGCAGGATGCCAATATTATGAGTGGTTTGTAGCACTTAAAGCTAGCCTGCACTTCTTAAAGCTAGCCTGCGCCTTTTAAACGAGTGGTGCTTTTTTGACTGCAGCATTGGCAATCCTGTAAGAAGCAAGTCTGTCCTGGAAAATACTGAAGAATGGTTCAACTTGGGAGGCAGCAGATTCTAAGGTTTTTGAACAATGCTCTAGTGATCTTGTGGAGGAGTTGGAAAGAGTGAGAGATGCCCTGTATTCACTCAGGGCAGTAAGTTCTTTAGACATACTCTCAAAAGGCAGCTGGAGCAGATAGCTGTGGAGGTCAATGAAAGAAATCAAGTGCTGAGATCTGGATGCAGTGCTGCAAGAAGGTCAATGACCTCATACAAGTAATCAAGGTCAGTGAATGCATTTTCAAAAGCCATATCCTACAAACTGCATCACTAGTCTCAGATACTACTCAATTCATCATACCCTATTAATCACGTACCAACAATCTATCAATCAGGATGTTCATATCTGACCGTCACATGCTCCACCACTTCCTCACACACCTTAGCAATGCTGCAAGCCTCACACCCACATCTTACCACCAGGTTGCACACCCCACCAGCTATTCAATTATGACAGCCACATCATTCAGACAGATTGCATCATACTCACTGGCACGCACCCTCACTCTCTTACAGGATAAGATGGCAGAAATCGGAGGCAGCAGAAGGTAATCAGAGGGGAACCAGGCAAGTTTTACCTGCATGAAGGAGATGATGGTGGTCTGTATTGGGCTGGCCATTACTGCAATCATGAGCAGCAGCGGAGCTGAAACCATCAAGGAGAACACCGGGCCCAAGTGGCCTGCATCTGGGGTAGTGAGCAAGGCAGGACAGCACGGGCTCCAGCTCACCAGAGGGTAAAGTCAGACACAATTTCTGTTGCAGAAAACTCAAAAGAGCACATTGTGGCAACCTACAGAAAAACACTGCCATAGGTGCAAGCATGCAACTCTTACTTTCCCTCTCTACCTGCACCACAACCATACCCTTGCCCTTTTCTCTTTTCAGACACCAAAGAAATGCAACCTGGTCAGGCAATGCAGGAACAACAAAAAGGCAGTGGTGATGAAGCAGCACCATGGGTAGAATTTTATGGCCCCTTCGCAGTGGGGGGCAAGGCCATAAAATGTGGTGAGCCCTTCAAAGGTCCATTGACCTTGGCAGGACCGGAAAATTCTGCCGGCATGAGGGGCCGTAAAATTCAGCCCATGACTCATTTTACACTTGCAACCTCCAGGTCAAACACTAATGCTGTGACTATAATTTAAGGGATAGCATAGAGGCGGGATCTGCCTGTGGGGGGACACTGGTCCTAGTAGAGGGAAAGCAAGGATAGCACAGATGCCAGCTAACCAAAGGATGAGGTCACAGAAGTTCTTCCACAGAGGACTCAGGTGAGCACTCTGATGTGTGGCAACCTGCAGAGGAACACTGATGGCTAAGTACTTAGAACATTGGCAAACCTGCCAGAAAGCCCAATGCCAATGTCAAGGAGGGTTGAAGACTCCAGCACCAACCAAGCAAAGGGCATTGCACAGAACTTGGAGCCTATTCTTTACAACATGGAAATGGTGGCCAACTCTGTTCACATGCTTATGATGCAGCATCTGAAAGTTAATGTCTCAGCTTCCATTGCAGCACAAGCAACAGTCATCCCTAATGTCATCATGCTACAGTGGAAGCTCAGATTGCCACCATATAAGATCAGCTTGCTGCCATGCCAGCTCCCACTGCTATAATCAAGGTTGTGAATTGTGCAATGTGCACACGGCTTGCAGGGTCTCATAATAGTCCAGGAATATGTCCTCCAACACATTGCTAGGATTGCTGAAGTGCCACTTCATGGAGCACACACTGGCTGTCTTCTCTCAGGAAGATAGTGTTCATCCTCCCAACAGTATCGCTCACTAGAGCCTTTGCTGGTGTCTGTCAGCCAGCCTGCCTAGGCAACTGCCACCCATGTTGAGATGGTGTGGGCCTCCTAGACCCAGAGTTTCTTGAGGCCATTCTCCGAGGCCACCTGCAGTCTCCCCCACTGAAAGTCTGCACCTTTTCATCAGCCATGTTGCAGCGGCAATGGTTAGCACTTTGTTGGAGCTTTAGGACAGGCAAAGGCACACAGAAGACAAGCACTAAGGGAATGCACAAGGGTAATTAGTTGACACTTGTATGCAATTCAGCATTTGGCTTTTATTTCTGTATTTTGCCCAAGCAAATACTATGATGGTCAATAACAGAAGGAAGGTAAGGTGTGAGCCTATTAAATGATTGGGGAATTGGGGTTACGGTTACTGGTATAACACTCAAATGAGATCTTTGCAGCCAGCCTTGCCAAGAGGGGCTGTCTAGGTTGTCTCCTCCCTTCCTTTTCTATCTCTTCCTCTTCCTGCTTGTTCTCTTCCTCCTCCCGCTCTTCTTCCTCCTCCTCATGATCCTGCTCCTCAGCTGCTCACTGTAAATTGGTGGCAAGGACTGCCCCCTTATGATGGTCAGTTTGTGCAGCATGCAGCAGCCAATCATGAATTCAGACATTCCTCCAGAGTGGTCCAGGCAGTGGCTGCATTGCTTTGGCGTGTCAATGGTCCGCTCTGTCACATCTTATGTGGCAGTATGGCTTTCATTGCTTGCTGAGCATGTGTGCGTGGGTTGCAAAGGAACATAAGACGCAGGATTAGGAGCAGACCATTCAACACTTAAAGCTTGTTCTGCAATTTAATAAAATTGAGGCAGATCTTCTACCTCAGCTCTGCCTTCCCACACAATCCCATATCCTTTGATTTACCTAGCATCCAAAAATCTATCAATCTCTGCCTTGAATATACTCAAAGACTCAGGAATAGAGAATTCCAAAGATTCGCAACCCTTTGAATAAAGAAATCTTTCCTTATCTCAGTCATAATTGTCCAACCCCTTATTCTGAGACTGTGATACCTAGTAATAGGCTCCTCGGCCAGGCAAAGCATTCTCCCAGCATCTCTCCTATCAAGCCCTTAAGAAATATATATGTTTCAATAATCTCTCATTCTTCTAACTTGGGGAGGTCTTGTGGTGCAATGGATAGTGTCCCTAGCTGCTGAGCCCGAAGATCCAGGTTCAAGTCCCATGTCAGGACTTGATGGCCATGGAAGCTGCTTTCATATGTGGCCAATCAGGTTGATTATCAACCTGCAAATACTTCCAACATACCTATGACAGACAGTAAAAGTGGGAGAGTCCCCTGGTCAGCCATGCTTAATGTGGAGTGATTCCCTTCTGGCTTCAGGCTAGCAGCTTGATGGAGGCAAAACAGATGCAAGCATGTGTTTTGTCTGTCTTATGTATCTCTAGTTCCAAGTCTAAGTCATTCTTCTAAAGTCTGAGGAATAGAGGATTAATCTACTTAAACTCATCCATTTAGCCCAAAACACAATAAAGACTATGGGCAGGATTTTCCAATTCCACCAGCAGCAGGCATCATCGCAGGTGGGATGGGAAAATTTTCCCACTCCCACCGTGATGATGCCCACCACTGGCAGAACTGGAAAATCCTGGTGCAGACTCGATGGGCCGAAGGGCCTTTTTCTGTGCTGTGGACCTCTATGACTCTATATCTGTTAATGATAAATTGTCCAAATTTTTTCCAACAGAGACCTAGTGAAAATCCAATCCAGTTCAACAACACCTAGCCAGAATTTAAAATGTGGCAAAAAGTAGAGCAGGCATCAAGCTTTTCTACACAAAAGCCTTCCTAGGGCCAGAATTCCATCCCACACTAGAAGAAATTGAATTATAATTGTGCCTCATCCAAAAAGGGTGATGAGAAACTTAAGCTTGAAACAGAAAAAAATGGCTGTTGCAGACAATGCCAGATGTAGCAACTGTAAGATTGATGTGTGGATGGCTGAATGAGTGTGTGCAGAATGTGTATTCAGGTGTTCATGTTTCTCTTGTTCTACCATGAAAAAACTAAAAAAAATATGAATCAAGATTGCCTCCGTGCAGCGAAGGCATGTCATGCCTAATAAAGGTATTTCATATTCATAACTTTTAAAATATAAACTTTACTCAATGTGGATTCTTTTGGAACATAAACAGAAAGTGCTGGAAAAAATCAGGAGGTCTGGCAGCATCTGCGGAGAGAGCAACAGAGTTAACATTTTGAGTCCAATTTGACTCTTCATTGGAACTCTGTTTTTAATTCAGGTTTCCAGCATCTGCAGTATTTTGCTTTTATTTTTGTGAAGTCTTTTGGAACTGACTTTTCTTTTCAAATGGACAATATGTGCTGCAAAGATGGCTACTGACGGTCATCTGACTGTATCTGTGAATTCAAAAACTGCCACACTGTCTTGCAAGGACAAAAGGACACATTCCAGACCAAGAGGTATCAACAACCCATATCCTGAGACCACCCAAAAGATATTCCTGAATTGAATGAGTCTTTCTGAAACAAAGAAGGTGATTGTATTAACCCCCCTCCTCCTGCTCAGGATGAAGGTCTTAAGACAATAAACTAGGATGTGACCAATCAACTTAAAATAACCACCATATTTGGAAAAAGGATCTGTGAGAAGTCACATGGTAGGACAGCCATGTTTGTTTCCTTTTTAATCTTTAAGCGCTGTATGCAAACAGGCACAGCTACAGCAGAAAGGGCAGTAACACCTATGCCTGAAGAACTGGAGACTGTAACATCATGAGGTCTCCAAGCCTGTTCCTTTTCAGGTTCGCCAATACAGCAAACTGATCTCCTGGTAATGAGACTACAAGCAACTAACTTCGTGACCTGCAGAAAGTCCAGCAGAAGCCTGAAAACCACTTTGAGATATCACTCTTAAACTTTCCGAAACTGCACTTCAGAAGTGAAGACATCTTTTCCATCAGGCCTGAAACACACGTTTTCCAGAATAGGACATGTGAATTATGAACTTTTGTTTATAATTTTTAAACATGCAAAATTCCCTTCAACTGTACTTTCCTTGAGTGAGTGAGTGTGTGTGTGTGTGTGTGTGTGTGTGTGTGTGTGTGTGTGTAACTGTGCGAGTGAGTGCCGAAAAGTTAGATTTCTGGGTGACCATGTGAGTAAACAATCCTCTTTCTTTAAACCCACAAAAAGCTTGCTGCTGGTTATTCAAAATTTCCACACACTTAGGAGTAAAACACATACATCTTCCTCTCAAAAGCTTACTGATTATGGACAGTATGAAATGGAAGAGGAATTTCAATTGACAGACAAAGCCAGCCAGGCTGAGCGAGCCAGAGTCTTCACAGTAATTGCTGGGTTCCCCTGGATGCGGGGTGCCAAAGGCTAAACTCATGTGGCCATCACGGTGCCAGCAGGTCAAGCTGGTGCCTTCATGAGCAGAAAGGGTCACACCTCCATGAAGGTGCAGATAGTTTGCAACCACAGGACCCAGATTCTTCAAGTCTATGCATGGTACCCTGGCAGCTCTCATGATGCATACATCTTGCCACACTCCTAAGTGCTAAAGCTGTTCATGGCTCCAGCTCAGCTGAATGGTTGGCTACTGGGTGACAAAGGATATCCCTTGAAAAGGGGACCCAATGGAGGATGAGGATAGCAAGCAGCTACATAGACTTCAGAGGGAGACTCTACTGGTAGACCTGATGAGGAGTCTGGGCAGGCACAGGGTGAGGACATGGAGGCAGACTTGAGGAACCTTCAGGGAGGCCTTGATTCAATGCATCTTCAGTTAGGCTGCCAAGGCCTGGTTTTGCTCTCGTGCAAGGGTGTCGCCTCTTTCACACACAGTTCTGAGGAGGCAATCCCATGACCCCAATGTCACCTCACAACCTCGGTAATAAAGTTACTGCCCCTGCCGTCTATCATAAGGCACTGATGAGGCCTGCACCTATGAAAAACATGAAGGACACTCAGGGCATTGAAACAAAATCTAGATCTATATCTTTTCCAGAGTTGCAAAAAGGGAACATAACATAATGTTGTTGTTACTGTCACACGTAAACAATACATAACACTGATGAAATGAATGAATATCACCCATGATAACCTCATCTTGTGCTCATGGTGCCTTAAACTTATGTTTGTGAGTGCTTCATCTGGTGCCCACCGCAGCACCCCCACCCCACCACACACCAACCCCCCCCCCCCCCCCCCCCCCCCCCCCCCCCCCACCCTCACGGGCAGCAGCACTGGAGGCAGATTGCTGACTCTGCTGTCATGTTGTCCCCGATAGCCTTGGCAGTCATCCTCTGGCCAGCGGGGCCTGAGCAGGCTCTCCCTGCAATGGTGCGACCAGTGACATGGCTGGGCACTCATCAGTCACCCCAGCCTTAAAAAATGTCATGGTCACTGGCAGAGGGGTAGAGGAGCTATCGCCCTTGTCCAGAGCACCGTGACAGGAGCCCAGAGAGATGGAAGGTAGCTCATTTGCCACATCTGGACTTCCCTGCTCACCATTGATGGACAGGCATCTAGCAGAGAGACTAGCTGGTGTGTAGGAGTACAGGTCCGAGTGCAACCTCAGGCCTGATTTTGCTCCTGGAGCTGCCTCTCAATGAGAGTCACCATTCTCTTAAAGGAGGTGGCTGTGCACTCGGTGCTCAGGGACAACGCTGTGGTCAAGCTCTTCAAGGCCTCCTCCGTGACAGAGACCATGGCACGCAAACCCTCAGGGATCTCTGCCAGATTTTCCTGCGCTTCCCCCTGGACATCCAGCATTTGCCACCTGATGGGCAGTTCCATAGGCTTATCATCTGCCTTGGACATGGTATTGTCCTGGTTTCCAGCAATCCTCTGGCACCCTGAGCACTCTTTGTCTCCACCATCTCCTCGTGCGAATATGCCGTGACTTCCCCAAAGTGCACAGCCATCTAGGCCGACGAACAACAGCCCACCGAGATAAGTACAGCCCACCGAATCGCTTGTATCTAAGTTGGTGCCTGGTCACGAAAGAGGGTGTGACACGGGTGTGTGGCTCCTCCTTCAGTGTCAATTGCGGGCCCTTGGGGTCCCGGGTACCTCTGGAGGATGGTACAGCTGAGGGAGGAAGACAATATGTCAGTGGTATCAATCATCGCATATTGAATGTGCCTGCAGGCGGCCTGATGAGACTATGAACAGCAGCATCATGGTGGCATCGTCATTGCTGAATCACTGGGGACTCTTGAGATGAGAGGATCCTACATTGTTTGCAGTCTCTGCCTGTCCCATAGCTGTCCACTGGACTCTTACCTTGCTCCAAGATGCCTGCCTCTCCGTGACCTGATGGCCTTGGTGCATACTTGCACTCAAGCCCCAGAGCATCCATCTCATCTTTGCTCGGGACGAGCAGGTTGGCCAGCCTACCACCCGTTCTTGTGCGCTAAGCAGCAGTAACGGACAAAGGTCCATTAATTTGTCCACCCTCCACCTGCAACACTATACCAGGCTCATGGCCCCCATTCACCCCCCACCACCCCAGGGAAACAGGGTGAAGTGCCCGTCATATTTGCACATCTGACCTTTATATGCACCCAGGGCTACCAGTCTGATCACCCAACCTTATCAGACCCAGGTATATGTCCCTTCTGTTACTCTGAATCTTACACACCTGAGCACCACGAAGGACATTGCCCTTCAAGACTTATCTGCCCTTTTCCATGACAAATTGGTATGCACCCTTCCTGAGTGCAGAAGATCATTAACCTTTTTGCACTGAATCCAAGTGACATGCATCACATCGTATTCGCTAACCTGGACTGCCATCTCTGTTCAAGTCTTCTTTGTTTGGCGGGGTGGCCTCCTCTTGCCATCCCACGGCATCAGGATGTCCTGCTTGGCACTCATTGCCTCCGCAAGAGTGCGTAGACACTCGTCCGAGAAGCAGGGGCAGGGTGCATACTTGCATTGCCCTCCCGGCTGGCATGTCAAGTGGCTCTTTTTGCCATACCTTCAGCTCAGATTTGGACAGCTGCCTGTGCCTTCAGTCTAGGCAACCATCAGCGTGCTGCCTCAGCTATTTTAAAGACCTGGTGCCCACCCCACTCCCACCCCTGCCAGCAGCCCTTCTCCAATGTGAGGGCACGTTTCACGCTGGCAGGCTATTAAATGACCAGCCAGTGGGAAATCACGTGGTTTTGATATTCCCGGGTGGAAGCGCAATCACAGCTGCTTCCAGGCCTGCAGATTGCGTGCACACGTCTGCAAAATTCAGGCCTAGGATATAGACCAGAAGGACAAAGAGTTTTGTTGGCTTTTATTTCCATTAATTTCTCCGCTAATATTTTTTTATGAATACTAATTCTCACATGGTTCACACAGTTTCTAGAAAGTCTTTTGCTGTTTCTACCAAGTAGACAAATGAAGGTATTTGTTTAACATCTCTGCAATTTGCTTATTCCCCATCATAATTTCATCTGTTCCTACCTCTAATACAACCATGTTTACTTTCACTCATCTCTTCCTTTTTACAAACCTAGAAAAGCTTTTACAATCTATTTTTATATCACACTAGTTCACTCTCATATTCTATTTTCTCTCTCTCTTTATTAAATTCTTGGTCATTGTTTGCTGGATTCTAAAGTTCTCCCAATCCTCAATGTTAATACTGTTTTGACAACGTTATACGCCTCTTTCTTTAATCAAGTGCTATCCATAACTTTTCTTGTTCACCTAACTTGGACCACTTTTTCCAAGACGCCTGTATTCTTTAAGGTATACAGATTCATTTTGAATCATGAATCATTTCTTTAAATGTTTGGCATTGCTTACTGACCATTACATCTTTTAACTAGCCCCTCACATCTACATTTTTGTTTTATTCAGATGTAAGAGCTCAGCTTCGGCCTTAACTAAATCACTCTCAAACTCAACATAAAATTCTATCATATTATGATAATTCCTTTCAGGGAACTCCTTTACTACAAGGTTATTGAGCCTTGTCTCATTGCACAATCAATTTAAACGAGCCATTTCCCTAATAGATAGCTCAACAAACTGATCTAGAAAACTATTTTGAATGCATTCCATTATGTCATCTCCCACTGCAAATTTGGTATGTCCAATCTATATGAATATTAAAGTTCCCCATGATTACTGTATTCCCTTTCTCTAATTTGCTGATCTATACTCCAGCTGACACTTCAACTATTGTTAGGCGGCCTATAAACTATTCCCATCAATGTTTCTGCCCTTTTCTTGTTTCTTAGCTTCATCAAAACTGATTCTAATTCTTGATTTTCTGAGCTATGATCCTTTCTGTTAACTGTGTTTATCACATTTTTTATTATCAGGCTAGACCCATTTCTTTTCATTTTTGTCCATCACTTCTAAAAGTCAATATTCTGGAATATTTCATGTTGGTCACTCAGGATTTAGGTCACAGACTTCAAACCCCATTGTCAGGCTCAATTACAGGTCAGATGTCCACATTGTGTGGCAAACAAAAACTCCTGTTTTTATCCGATTTGGTCAGTTAGTAGCCAGAAGACGGGCTTGCCACCCTTAAGTGGGCCCTTGGAATGGGGAGGCCAATCAAAGATTGAAAGCAGCAGCAGGACGCTATTCAAGACAATGAAGGAGATGGAGCCCCAAATTTTTTAAAGTTAAAATTTTTAAAATGACCTTTACAGTTGGGCCACCGCTGTTGGGTGCAGGAGAGGGGAGCCCCTCCACTGCACAGTCTGCGGCTGCTGCTGCTCCCAGAAAGAGAGTGGGGGGTGGTGTGTCTCTAAACCTGCCTGGAGCACTGGCCACCTGGTCTGCTGCCAGGAGTCCATCTTCAGGAAGCTAAACCGTTCCCCACCGCCTGCAGGGCCCAAGAGGTGTTAACGGGCCTTTAAGTAGCTTAAAAGGCTACCCACCATTTATAGGCGGGTAATTTTGCCACACCCCAGCCCCACCTTGCCTCCGGGACAGTGGCCCTGGGGCAGGATGGAGCCAGTGAACTAGCATGCAGGCTGGCAGTGCAAGATTCTGTGCCCACCCACCTCTGTTCTTGCTGCTAGCAAGGGCTAAAAGTTCTGCCCGGTGAATCTGTAATGGCTCTTAAATCAAACCCATTTATTTCTACCTGTTATTAATTCATTTATTTTGTTGTGAATGCTTCAAGCATTCAAATATTATATTTGAATATGCTTTATACTTTAGCTTTAACATTTTTTCTATTTTTTTCCTGATCTCACCCTCGCCACTTATGTCCTATTTGTTAAGCTTTATGTCCCATCCTGACCCACTCTGTTTATTTTTACCTGAATTGCTACTCTGCTCTATTGTCTTGCTATTTCTCTTAATGCTTTTGAATTTACCCTTTCCTGAATCCTCGTACCACCTCTTCTTTGGTTTAAAGCCTTAACTACTTCCCTCATTATTAAGTTCACTTGGACACTGGTCCCAGTTTGGTTTAAATGGATCTCGTCCCAATGGATCAGCTCCCTCTTTCCCCTGTGCCAGTGCCGGTGCCCCTGCCTCCCACATCATTCTTTCAGTCACACATTTAACCTTCTCATCTATTTGTCCCATTGCCAATCTCTGCGGGGCTCAGGTAACAACCGGGACATTATTACCTATGGGATTTTGCACTTTAACTTGTACCGTAGGTCCTTAAATTCCTGCATGGAACCTCATTCCTAGTCCTACCCATGTCTATGATTCCTGTATGGACCATGACAACTGAAACTTTCCTCCCAGGCCAAGTTCTTCTCCAGCTGTGAGGCCATGTCCTTAACTCTGGCATCGGGGAAGTAACGCAACCTTTGGAACTACTGGTCAGAATGGATGAAGAGAACAATATCCATCTCCATGACAATGCAATCTCCTCCCACATTCCTTTACACTCCCCTCAACTGAATGGCCTCCCACACGATGGTGCTATGGTCACTTTGCTCAACCACCTGCAGACTTTTTCCTTATCTACACAAGCAGCAAGAACCGTATATCTGTTTGATAAGGGAAAAGGCTGAGGCTCCTCCAGCAGGGATCACCTTACCCATCTGACTCTCAGTCATAGCCTTCCTACCCTTGACCATGAACCAGACTTGTACCACCACTTAACCAAAGAGGTATGACTGCCTCCTGGGTCAAAATGTCAGTGTAACTCTCCACCTGCCTGGCATCCTGCAATGTCTGCAATTTAGACTCCATCTCAACAACTCCGAGCTGAAATTCCTCCAGGTGCAGAAGTGGTTCTCCGGGATTGCAATGCTCTTCACATATTTCTAGGGCATATCGCCTGCACAGTCAGCTCTATCTAAACTTGCTTTATTTATTTAATTTATTATGCATTTAATTAAGGGAGGACATTAGTTGGTGGGCTCCACAATGGATCACTGACATCAAAGCAGTTTTACATGCTAATTCATGTCATGATCTGCCTGCTTGGCATACTTTTGATGGCTATTCACTGCATGTGCTCTAATACCTTCATCAACATTGCATCCAGCACCACGGTGTGCAATCATTGCAGATGCCATTTTGAAGCTCTTAAAAAAACCCACAAATGATCCATATTTCTCACTCGTAAAATTGTTTATTTCAAAATATATCAATTGGAATTAAAAAGTTAATCTGATTTTGAAAAAAATGGATTTGAAGGATTTTATTTAAAATGTCTTGATTTCTCCCAATGAGTCAGTGGGTGTCCCAAGTGAGTTGCTAGCCATAAAGAGCAGGAAGCCTCAAGTTTAATTCCCATGCTGAGTTAACTGATCTCAACAAACCTTGCCTCTGAGGTCGTTGCCCTCCAGTCTTCATTTTACATCTCCCTCCACGTCAACTCTCATACCAAGGTTGAGTAGAGCATAATGGTCTGGAGTATAACAGGCCAAATAGCCTGTTTCTCTGCTGTATATTCCATGCAATTCATGTTTATGGACCTTGATATCTCATTTGACCTTTTCTACCCCTATCATCTTGATCACAGGCAAGGCAATTTCTTGCCATTTCCATGTATCCCTCAGTACCTGAATTCCCTATCTCCTTCCAACCCTGCATTTTATATGATACCCTTGGAAAAAACCATCTCATAAGTCACTGACAACTGCACTTTCAAACTTCAAACTGTCTAACCTCAGAGTATCTGCTCACTGAGATACTTCTGAATGCTTTGGTCTGTGGAACCACAACCATACATCTCTCACATTCTCATCCCTTCATGTTCTATGCATGCAGATTTGACTGTATATGGTGCATAACTGATTTCGCCTACCATCGCCAGATCTGGTTGTTAATTGTATATTAATTGAGTGTTTAAATGTATTCAAGTGGTGGGCATTAACTAGGTATTCATTTGTGCTCCAAATAATGGAGCAAGCTGAAACAGTGGTTGTTTGGTTCGGAAGTGCATGTTTCTAATGTGTATTTCTGTAAATTGTCATGTCTTAAGTAGAGGCAGGTCTTAACCCTAACTTTTAAAATGCAAACTGTAATTGGTTTAGCATCTTCCAGAACTAACTTTCTTTTAAAATGGACATGAAAGGCTCCTAACATGGCTGCCAAGGATCAGGTGGCTTTTACAATTTCTGCCTCAAGTCTCTAGAAAGTTTCTAATTTAATGACCATGGACAGGAGATCCCCCCCGAATGGATATACAAAGATGAAAACCATCTATGGAATTCACACATTCTGTTATTTGTGCATTTATCCAAAACTCAAAATCAATGGGCCACCAGACTCCCTGGCTCCAAATCCAAAACTTAACAAAGGGAGCTGCAGAGAAACCAGTTCATCATAAGCAGGTGTGAATAACCCATCCCATTTCCTCATGTGTAGCAAAGGCTTCGGACCTTTGAAATCAGCTAGACTACGCTTCAACAGTGAACAAACCTTTTTCATTGGGTCTGCAACGTATATTCCTTTCTTAAGATGAGCCAAACATATGAACTATGAACTGTTCCTTTTTTTGTAATTGGTGAAAGTGCACTATCCTCTAAATATCCTCTAACTGTATTTTCTCTTGTGTATGTGTGTGAGAGTGAGTGACATGGCATTAGACTTTTGGGGTGAATGTGTGAATAAATAATCCTCTTTATTTAATTCATGAAAGCTTGTTGCTGTTTATTCAATTGACTCCCACACTCTGGGGCTGAGAAACACAGAAATATTCCTTTTCAAAAAACACTCTGATTACCAACATTAAGGGAAGTAGGATCCTAATTCTCTCTCAATCCTGTCCATAACAGAATAAAAGCTTATCAAGTGTTAAAGATTAGGGACAGAATTTTCTGCTCCATCAGTAGCGGGGATTGTGGCGGGTGGGGGCACAAAATCTGGTATGATGGCAAAGATCTATTTCCTGCTGGTGGGAAATTAGTTTGGAATTTTGTTCTCCCGACTTTGATAGCAGCTTAAACGTGGCTCAAGTTTCCCACTGATCTATGTCGGGAATCACATTTGCATTTATTTGCATCTCTTGAATGTTCATTAAAAGGCTACTTCGCCTGAATTACATATTCCCTCCAAATTAAGTGCTCCACCAGCAGATAATTAGAACAGTCTGTTTCCCAATTGTATGTAAGACGCATGCACCTGGTGAACTTCACTTCACCTTGAGGCACATAGACACTGCTTTCATCTACCTTTAAGTGTCTTAGAGGGTGGGGTCAGTGGTGTTAATGGTGGTGTCCTGGGAAGAGAACTTAGCGTGCTGGTGGTAGGAGGGAACAGCCACATTCAGAGGGGGAGCTGGGATACGGTAGGGTGGAAGGTCCAGGGTGAGAGTCTGGTAGGTGAAGTCGGGTGGGTCACGGAGGGGGACAAGACAGGTGGCTTGGAAATGGGCAGGGGCAGGGGCAGGGTCAGGGTGGGCATTGGGATGCTAACAGGTGTCGGCTCTAAGGGGAGGGAAGGCATGTCAAGGTGGATCATAATAGGTTCCAGGGTAATGGGGGGAGGTTTAAGGGTAACAGAAGGGCAAGAAGTGGTGATATTGGGTGGGTCTATGATGCTGGGTGGAAGTTGGTGGGTGACAGGGGAACAGTAAAAGGTGGTGGAGCATGTCAGAAAAGTTACATGCACCATTTTCGCAGGGCTATTCTTGACAACACAGTTGCTCTGGATGTGTAAATCCTAGAAGTGGAAGGAGTGTCTCTTTGGGTGTGTGGGGTTCAAGGTCAGCACAAGTGGCCAACATAAGAACTAAGAGCAGGAGTAGGCAATTCAGCCCCTCAAGCCTGCCCCGCCATTCAATACGATCATGGCTAATCTCATTTCGGTCTCAACTCCAATTTCCCGCCCTCTCCCGATAACCTTTCAACCTGTTAGTAATTAAAAATCTGTCTAACTCCTCCTTAAATTATTCAGCATCCTGGCATCCACTGCACTCTGAGGTAGTGAATTCCATAGATTCATGAGTCTTTGAGAAAAGTAATTCCTCCTCATCTCTGATTTAAATCTACCACCCCTTAGCCTAAAACTATGGCCTCTCATTCTAGAATGCTCCACAAGGGGAATCATCCGCTCCACATCTACTTTGTCTATCTCCTTTAGCATCTGATATACCTCAATTAGACCTCCTCTCATCCTTCTAAACTGCTTAATCTCTCCTCAGAAGACAAGCCCCGCATCTCTGGAATCAATCTAGTGAACCTCCTCTGAACCGCCTCCAATGCAACTACATCCTTCCTCAATTAAGGGGACAACTAAAGGGACATGCTAATAATTATGAGACAACTGGATGTCAGAGATGCTCACTTGTGTTCTCCACTCTCTGGTGAAGCCTGCATTACAGCAGGTTTGTTCCCAACACATGGGGCAGCATTTCCCCGTCAGCGAGCGTGGGACAGGGCCTACTCGCCGACACGTAAAATGACACATGGTGACGTTGGGCGGGTGTCCCAACATCACCGCACGCCAATTAGATTTTCAGTTCAGTGGGCACACAGCCAAGTCGGCTGTGAGTGCGCCAAACTGTCAAAGGCCTATTAAGGCCATTTAAAACCTAATTAACTCAATTTAATGAGCTGCCTGTCCAACCTTAAGGTTGGCGGGCAGGCGAAGAGCCCAGGCAGCCTTCGTATTTTTCATGAAACCTCATCCACGGGCAGGATGAGGCTTCATGAACTGTTTTAAAATCTAATAAAAATTTTACATTTATTCTTTGACATGTCCCAGCTCATGTGATAGTGTCACATGAGGGGACATGTTTTAAAAGTTTAAAAATCCTTTATTTAAAGTTTAACACTGAAAAAAATCTCCCTGAGGCACAGAGGTGCCTCAGGGAGAATTCTGCTCTCTTCTGCATGCATGCACAAAAGAGCGCAGGGAACCACTCAGGGAATCCCCCCTCGCCTGCACAGGGAGCACTCAGCGCTTCCAGGTGAGCGTCACGCTGAGTGGGTCTTAATTGGCCCACCCACATAAAATGGAGGAGTGGACCCGATCAGGTGCACTGATCAGATTCACGCCCACCCCCACACAACCCCCCGACGGAGGGAAATTTCTGGCCATGGGTCTTTTAACATTGAGTTCCCAGCAAGGTGTGTTGCTCATTCTGTGCCATTTGCCATTGGCTAAAGTCAGAGGCAGGGATGAAGGGAGGGTGGGAAGGAGGGAGATGGTTGCCTCTAAGGGGCATGGTTGGTGGAGGGCAGCCAACTCATGACTCCAAACCTCCAACTTCCTGGGTGAATGGTCATGACTGACAAGGGGTCATGTGGTTAGTCTTTCCATGCTGCCAAGGCAATGGTCTCTCTATAGAGTTTCAAGGGCAGTGGAGACAAGAGGGAAAGTGTCTGCATGAGGTTCCTTGCATATTGCTCTTTCACTAGGGTGCTGAGAGCCATGTCTTGATAAAGCATTCATGTATGAACAGGAGGAACACCCATCTCTGGTTCTCCAGGATGTCCTTTACCTGGAAGAGTGGGGTGGAGATACGATGTCTAGGCGGAAGCCAGGTGAAGAGCTTAGCACTTGCCTGCTGGCTTTAAGATGCAGGGCAACCTGTAAAGGACATTCTCACTTAATGTATCACTTCAAATCATTCACACATTCAGTGAGGTGTCAATAATGCAGGCTGCAAGCAACTTGGTAATAGCTCTCATCCAGATGAGGAGATGGAGGGCATGTCACCAGTTGCACGGGGCCTGGAGAAGCAAGGGCCTGAACAGCAAGAGGCAATGGAGCCTTCATAAGATCAAGAGTAACATGTAACACTGCAATGGCGAGCAGTGGCCCGATAATAGGTGTACCATTATCTAAAGATGTGCAAGAGGCAATGCCAGAAGTGCCCTCCTATGTCCGAGGATGTGGTTGCTCACATCTGCTAGCTTCTCCAGTAGGGGCTACGACTGCAAGGACTTTGGAGGAGTAATGTGGAGCTCCTGGCCTGCAATGAGTGAACGTATGCCCACCTGCCCTTTAAATATGGCCCCAAGATCTTCGACCCCATGAGGTAAAGGTAGGGAGGGTGACTTTCTGCTCACCCCCGCCACAAAATTTGCTGAGCTCCTGGTGGGTACATAATGAATCAGCTTAAAAGGGGAAGATCGTGCGTGTTCACCCACCCTGCCGCCCAACAGGAATCATGGCGACTTTTCTGCCCACCACCAGGCTTGGTCTCCAGAACAGAAAAGTGCACCCTAGGTTCCAGTTCTCTCCTTCACCACCAGGCTCTCTGAAATAAAAAACTGGTTGGACTATATCAAACAATAATCAGCCTTGATTTCCTTTGCCAAAACTGTTCATTAATTTAAGATCACTTGAAAAGCAAGAATAAAAACAGAATTTCCCCCCCCAACAGGTGTCCTAAAAGTTCATTTCACTGCCTTCTACACCCTCAGCTCTAATAACACCTGTGTGGAGCTTCAGGACTTCTTTGTTACTAAGATTGAGTCCATCCGTTCAGCCACGTCTACCGCATCACTGCCTTTCTCTTACCCAGCAAATCAAGCCTTTCCTAAGCTTCATTTTTCTAAATCATGTACCCACATCTTTCTCTAGCTTCCCTTTTATCTCCTGTAATGCCCTCTCCAAGCTCATCATGTTCAGACCCTCTTCCTGCTCTCTTGATTGCCTTCCCACTAAACTGCTGACCATGCAAATTATCCTCCTGGTCCCCATAATGCTGACATTGTAACTTGTTCTCTCCCATCAGGTAGTGTCCATCAATCTTTCAAAGCTAACATTACCAATCCTCTCCTCAAACAACTCTGATCTCGAACTCCCTCTGTCCTTACAAGCTACCACACCAGTCTCAACCTTATAACTGACCTCAGCACACCTAGGTTTGAGAATTAAAAGTTTTCTGGGATTTTTGTTTCTGATTGTTTTTCAGTGACCCCAACTCCCCCTTCCCCAACCCCCCGAAACCACCACCCACCCCCCAGCCCCCACCCCCCCCCAAACCAATGGAGGTAACTGTGTGACTGTGTGTGGATGTCAAGTGAGGAGAAAGTTGGATTCAGCTGTAATGCCCACTATGATTAATAGTCAGCTGACAGTCACTGGATAATGGCTACTTGGATGAGATACCAGAGGGCGACAGGCACCTTTGGTATGTCTGCATGGACTCAATGCCTTCTGGAGAAGAGGAACAGGAAAAAAAATCATTGATTCAAAGATTACATCTTAAAATTATCCTAACTGGGTAAGTAGGAGTTAAAGAAGATTGTAACAATTACATCGTTCTTTATCTACAGTTAAAAATTACTCTTTCCAACAACTGTCGACATTTTATTCTAATATCACCTCCATCTAGCTGACATTGATTTGTTCTGTTAGTCAGTTTGTATGTTACTATGGTTTAATATGTATTATCAATGCATTGGTGGCCCACACATATAAATTACAAGGTGCAATACCCCACCTTGTGTTTGGTCCACTATAATCCTATTCACACTCCTGCCAATTTTTCTCTCATTTTTGGTTTAACTTTATACATTAGAGTTTAATTTTACACCTAGTATGGGAGACAGTGATGTATGGGTTACATCAAGCTTTACAGAAATTATACCGTCCCTGGAGAGTTGAGACCTAGGGAGTGCCTAGTCCTGCAGCAGGGTGGGTGAGAGGAGGTCGGTACTTGCCCTCTGAACCTTGGCACCCTGCCTTACACAAAAAAACCTTCAGCTTGAACACCATTTATTGATTTTTTTTATAGTTTTAAATCTTGTTCAAATTATCTCAGGCAGTGACCTTCACCAGGTGAAACTCAACTATTTCATGAAATAAAAGAAAGGGATGGAAGGAAAGACAAAGGAAGTGGAATACAACATCGGGCCATTAATAAAATCAAACATATAATAGCAGGCATCACTATTACTGTCCAGTAATTTTTTATCTGCACAACTAAACTGAAGAGTATTTGTATTTTTTTATTTCTGTTTTAAGTGGTTAATCTCATGAATGGTTGCTTTATATACCTTCGTAGCTCCTGCAGTAGTATGAATAATGGCCATCTTTCACCAGCATTCTCAATTTGAAATTGTGCTGGTTTCTTGCTCTCTTTTACAGTCTGCTAAGAACAAGTGTCCCGTGAAAATGCTGTGTGGATCTGGCAAAGTACGCATTGCTATTACCATGTAAACTCCCACTGATCACAGCTTTGAACTATCTATCCAATTATTTACTATGGCCTCCTTGCTTTAACCAGTGAAGTAATCCCACAGAAATATAGACACAATAGACATCATGATTGGCTTGGCAGTTGTGTCTCAAAGGAGTTTAAGTCTCAAAGTGCTATTATCAAATGACCTGCCTGACCACAGGACAGGGCAACTGACCCCATACTATGCACAGTAGTCCAAAGAAAACTTCCCTTGAGATCATGAAGTTTTTGCAAACTACTGCAATGATTAACCCTTACAGTAGATGTTGCACCAAATCCAACTAAGTTAACCTATTATATTTTCACACAGCTTGAGAAATATATTCCCTTGCAAATTTCTTAATGTTCTTCAATAACTTGTTTTCCAGGTGATGCGTCTCTGCTTTAATTCCATTTTTTTTCATTTATGCTTTTATTATATGTTTCAAAGCAAGGTTAAAATATGCCATGCAGCTACATACACAACAGTGATATTCTTCTATGTTTCTCCTGTAAATAAGATTGTGTTTTTGCTCAAGCTTAACAGCCAAGTCTGCAAAAGAATTATTTCTGCAGTTCTTAGTACTTTGAGCTTTTCAAGATAAATTTAATAGCAATGATATAAGAGTATATTACTGCACATGTGAATTCTTGGCCAGTGTTCATTTAAGAAACTGGGATTATACTAAAGGCTGACCCTGGGAGTGTAACAAATGAACCCATTATGTGAAGGCGTTAAATGGTACTTGAAATGTGCCTGGTTTTCAGGTACACATAGTGCCTTTATAAGTTCCTGTGACAGGTTGTGTAATTTAAAGAGGAAATACATAATACAAATTTCTTTGACACCACAGGTATCCCCTCAGAACACATTACAGTCAGGAGTGACAACTTCCCTGAGCTAGAAATAGAGTGAGTAGCTCTGCCGACAAATCTGCTCTGAGCTCTCAGTCTGTGCCATACAACACTGCAAGCATACAATGTGGCTTCTGTCACAGACCTGTCATTTTGCCTCTAATTATATTTGGCACACTTCTATATAAAGAAATAGAAATTGTCATAGTACAAAAAAATTATAAAAATGGTCTTCAGGAGAATGGGCACAATAGGATGTGACAAATAAATGTTAAACATCACATTGTCCCTCTTATGGGGTCAATATATTAATTATGACAGGCCATTCAATATCAACACAGAGTAAGGAAATAAATTCTGATCAATATTTGGATACATCCATTGAGGATTCAGTTTGTCCGAAATATGCATCCTCTGAATATGAAGCTTGAATGCAGCAAAGCAGTGCAATGGGTGAGCAGCATAAGCCTCTATTAGATTACTATGATCTCAGACATATACCACTACTAAATCATGGGGGGAAGGATACATAACCACCACCAGACTGTCAAAGACTAAAGACTAAAGCAGAATCCTCATCACCCCTAGATTATCAAGAAAAATGGATGAACATCAACTAATTGCCTTAAAGATTTGCTCAAACCCATAAACCATCACCGACAAAAAAAGGTCTACCCTTCTAGTCATTCCCAGCTCTGGTACATGCCACAATAAACAAAAGGCCATCAACTATATGCCAAATTATATTGCTCCTTCTCTCTATTTTAAATGGACCAGCTTAACCCAAGTCAAACTGGGAATAATAGATTTTTCAGATCAATTCAAACTTTCCGACTTCAGATCAGATGCAGTCTGCCTCTTCAGATTTTGTTTCTATCTAGTATTCTATTGTGATTTTTATTCAGTGAGTATATAACCCTAATTAATTAAGGCTAATGGAAGATCGCAAGAGCAATCACATCCTGGCAATAATATTGGCAGAAAGGCAATACATGATCTTTTTTCCTTCTTTCACGCAATCTGGGTGCCGCTGGCAAGGTGGCCTTTAGGAGGTGGTGATGAACCACCTACTGCAGTCCAACTGGTGCAGGTAGACCCACAGTGCTGCTGGGAAGAGAGTTCCGGGACTTTGACCCAGCCACATTGAAAGAACAGCAATGTAATTCCGAGTCAGGATGGAATATGGCTTTGAGGACAATTTGTTGATGGTGGTGCTCTCATACACCTGTTGCCCTTGTCCTTTCAGGTGGTAGAGTTCGTGGGTTTGGAAGGTGCTATCGAAGAAGCCTTGGTGAGTTGCTGCAATATATGTTGAATATGGTACACACCGATGCCACTGTGCACCAGTGGTGGATGTTGGAAGGTGGTGGAATGAATGTTTAAGGTGGTGAATGGGGTGCCAATTGGGTAGATTGCTTTGTCCTGGGTGGTGTCAATCTCCTTGAGTGTTGTTGGGGCTGCATTCATCCAGGCAAGTGGACAGTACATCATCATATTCCTCACTTGTGACTTGAAGATGGTGGACAGGCTTTGGGGAGTCAGGTGGTGAGTTACTCGCCTCAGGATTCCCAGTCTCTGACCTGGTCTTTTAGCCACATATATATAGCTGGACCAGTTCAGTTTCTGATCAACGGTAACCCCCAGGATGTTGATAGTAGGGGATTCAATGATAGCAATGCTGTTGAATGTGAAGGGAATATGGTAGGATTCACTCTTGTTGGAGATAGTCATTGCCTGGCTTGAACGTTACTTGTGACTTATTAGCTCAAGCCTGAATTTTATCCGAGTCTTGCTGTATATTAGCATGGACTGCTTCAGTATCTCAGGTGTTGCAAATGATACTGAACAGAATCACAGAATGTTACGGCGCAGAAGGAGCCTATTCGGCCCATTGTGTCTGCACCAGCTCTCCGAATGAGCATTATGACTTAGTGCCATTCTTCTCCTGTTTCCCCGTACCCTTGAACATTGTTTCTATTAAATAGTCATCTATGCCTTCTTAAATGCTTCAATTAAATCTGCCTCCACCACACTTCCAGGCAGTGCATTCTAAGCTCAAACCACTCACTGTGTGAAAAAGTTTATCTCACATCTTATTTGCCTCTTTTGCAAATCACTTTAAATATGTGCCCTCTCATTCTCGATCCTTTTGCGAGCGGGAATAGTTTATCTCTATCTAGCCCCCCTCATGATTTTGAACACCTCTATCATATCTCCTCTTAGTCTTCTCCTCTCCAAGGAGAACAGTCCCAACCTCTCCAATTCACCTTCATTACTGAAGTTTTTCATCTCTGGAACTATTCTTGTAAACCTCTTCTGCACTCCCTCCAATGTGTTCACATTCTTCTCATAGTGTGGTGCCCACAACTGTAACAATTCTCCAGCTGAGGTCTAATGGCTGTCGTATATAAGCTCAGCATAATCTCCCTGCTCTTGTGCCCTATGCCCTATTAATAAAGTCCAGGATACTGTATGCTTTATTAACTGCTCTCTCCACCTGTCCTGCAACCTTCAATGATCTATGAACCTATACACCCAGGTCCCTCTGCTCCTGCACCCCATTAATAATTGTACCCCTTATTTTATATTGTGTCTCCATGTTCTTCCTACCAAAATGCATCACCTCATCGTTCTCTGCATTGAACTTCATCTGCCACCTATCTGCCCACTCCTTGCCTATGTCCTTTTGAAGTTCCATACTGTTCTCTTCACAGTTTATAATGCTTCCAAGTTTCGTATCATTTGCAAACTTTGAATTTGTCCCCTGCACACCAAGATCTAGATCATTAATATATATCAGCAAAAGCAAGGGTCCCAATAGCAAACAATGTGCAATCATCTGTGAACATCTGCACTTCTGACCGTATGATGGAAGGGAGGTCCATTGATGAAGCAGCTGAAGATGTTTGGAGCTAGGACACTACCCTGAAGAACCACTGCAGTGATGCCCTGCGACTGAGATGATTGGCTGCCAACAACTGCAACAATCTTCCTTTGTGCTAGGTATGACTCAAACCAATGGATAGTTTTCCCCCTGATTCTGCACGACCCAAACTGAGAATCAGTGAGCAGGTTATTGCTGTGTAAGTGCCATGTGACAATACTATTGATGACACCTTCCATCAATTTGTTGATGATAGAGAAGATGCTGATGGGGTGGTAGTTGGTCAGTTCAGATTTGTCCTGTTTTTTTGTGCACAAAACATATTTGGTCAATTTTCCACATTGCCAGCTAGATGCAACTTTTGTAGTGTACTG
Organism: Carcharodon carcharias; assembly: GCF_017639515.1. Lineage (NCBI taxonomy): Eukaryota > Metazoa > Chordata > Chondrichthyes > Lamniformes > Lamnidae > Carcharodon > Carcharodon carcharias. The sequence goes on along the minus strand of NC_054473.1, from coordinate 151,170,399 downwards.
GAACAGATTTGCTAGGGGGTACAGCTAGTTCTGGAGCATAAGTCTTCAGCACTACTGCTGGGATGTTGTCAGGGCACAAAGCCTTTGCAGCATCCAGTGCCTTTGGCTGTTTAACATCACATGGAGCGAATCAAATTGTCTGAAGATTGGCATCTGTGATTTTGAGACCTCAGGAGGAGGCCAAGATGGATCATTCACTCAACCCTTCTGGCTGAAACTGGCTGCAAATACTTCAGCCTTGTCTTTTGCACTGAAGTGCTGGACTCCCCCATTATTGAGGATGGGGATACTTCTGGAGTCTCCCCCTATTAATTGTTTAATTTTTCACCATCATTCATGACTGGATGTGGCAGGACTGCAGAGCTTAGACCTGATCTATTGGTTGTGGAATTGCTTAACTCTGGCTATCGCATGCTGCTTACGCTGTTTGGCATGCAAGTAGTCCTGTGATGCAGCTTCACCAGGTTGACACCTCATTCTTAGGCACGCCTAGTTCTGCTCTTGGCATGCCTTCCTGCACTCTTCATTGAAGCTTGGCTTGCCGGGAATGGTAGAGTGAGGGATAAGCTAGGCCATGAGGTTACAGGTTGTGGTCGAGTACAATGCTGCTGCTGCTGATGGCCCACAGTGTCTCATGGATGGCCAGTTTTGAGTTGCTAGATCTGTTCTGAATCTATCCTATTTAGCATGGTGGTAGTGCCACACAACACGATGGAGTGTATCCTTAATGTGAAGACAGGACTTCATCTTCTCAAGGACTATGCGGTGGTCAGTCCTACCTAGACCATCATGGACTGATGCATCTGCGACACGTAGACTGGTGAGAACGAGGTCGAGTAGGTTTTTCCCTCTTTTGGTTCCCTCACAACTTGCCACAGGCCCATTATGGCAAATCTTTTTTTCAGGACTCAGCCAGCTCTGTCAGTAGTGGTGCTACTGATCCACTCTTGGTGATATTGAAGTCCCATCTATAGTACATTCTGTGCCCTTTCCACGCTCAGTGCTCCCTCTAAGTAGTATTCAACATGGAGGAGTACTGATTCATCAGCGAAGGGACAGCGGTAGGTGGTAATCAGTGGGAGGTTTCTTTGCCCATTTTTGACTTGATGCCTTGAGGCTTCATAAGGTCCAGAGTCAATGTTGCGGACTCCAAGGGCGAATCCCTCCTGGCTATATATTACTATTCCACTGCATCTGCTGGGTTTATCCTGCTGGTGGGACAAGACATACCCAAGGATGGTGATGGTGGTGTATGGGAGCTTGGCTATAAGATATGATTCCGTGGGTATAACTATATCAGGCTGTTGTTTAACTTATCTGTAGATCAATCCAATCTCCAAATTTTGGCACAAGCTCCCAGGGCTGTTGTTATTTCTGGTGCCTAAGTTGATAGTAGGTGATCCAGCCAGTTATGTTCCTTTTTGACTTTCCTATAGTGATTTGATGCAATTGAATGGCTTATCAGGCCATTTGTGAGGGCACTTAAGAGTCAACCAAATTGCTGTGGGTCTGGAGTCGCATGTAGGCCAGACCAGGTAAGGAAAGATTTCCTCTGCTAAAGGACCATTAGAGAACCAGATGGGATTTTTAATGACAATCAATGGTAGTTTTGTGACACAAGCTTTCAATTCCCAATTTTAAAAAAACATTAATCAATTGAATTTAAATTCCACCAGCTGTTGTGGTGAGATTTGAAGATGCATCTCCAGTGCATTAGCTTGGGCTGCAGGATTACTAGCCCAGTGACATTACCTCTACACCACCGTCTTCCCAGGCATGGCTTTCTATCATACAATTTGTTGTTCAGAAAATGCTTTTTCTGCTATTCTCGTAGGCCACACTTCATATTTTAATTCAAATTATCAGAAAGAATTTATTAGAGAGACCATGGTTGCCCTTGCTGTAATAAACATGTTTTAGGTGTCTGTGTGGCAACATTGCTCATGCTTGTATTTTAGGTTTCACTTGCCTCCTTTGTGCCAAACCTAAGTTAAAATATAGTAAAATAACATGTTGTTCACAGGTTATGAAAAATGTTTAGCTATTTGACATAATATTTGTTAAGGGCAAAAAACTTGCTGGAGAATGGAAGTGACTGTTTACAGAGCACAAAAGAAATGTTGAGAATTAATCAGGGCCAATAATATAAGATATAAAAAGACTTCAGAAAGAGGATTCTCTCTGGAAATCTATTCAGTGCACCAGAGCAGCCAGAATTATGTAAAATTAACCTTCTAGGAATAGCCTGCATCAGCTATTTTATGTGAATGGGAGTCCAAAACTGAGGGGTTTTTTGTAGTTCTCCAATGGAAGCTTTTACGTTACAGAGATGCATGAGAAATTACACTTCTCTCAAGAAATGTTCAAGATGATAACTAAAAATCCTTGGCTGTGTAGTTCCAAGTTCAGTGCCAATCAACTGTTTCATTACAGTTTGGGTATGGATATTATTACAGGTTTTGGTCTTTTCTTAAATGTTCTCCAGGGTGTAACAGCATTTGTCACCCCGTATATGATCTCTGAGCCTCCTACATTCAGAGATGTGCCTGTACTACCCAACATCTAAATAAGCAACACTGTAGCCCATGGGTGAAACAATAGCATCCTTTCATGATATAAACTGAATATTCATTTATTTCACCAGTTTTTATTTAAAGACTGCCAGATCGGGCAATCAATAAGAAAAAGCCAGATATGAATCATAAAACTGTTTTATTTTGGAACCAGTGAACATTCAGAAGAACTGTTATAATCAGGCTCACTTAATTCAATCGCAACATATTTTCACAAAATAAGACAAAACAATGAACTCACTATACTTCCCTACACCATAGGTTACCTTACTTAATTTAAACTCTTATTCACTCTCCTTTATGTTACAACTTCTGAGCTTGTCGTAGCTTGCCCCTGCAGTTTTCTAGTTGAAATCCTAACTCATTTTGCACCCTTCACTGAACCTACGATCTCTGCCTCTACCTGCTTTTATCTCCCTCTTTTTCCAATTTGAGGGGACCAACGATTTCTTAATATAATTTAAGTGAAATGTTATCAGTTGCTAAGACGAGCTAACAAATTGTTTAATATTTACAATTTATGTGGAAATAAAACCATTTCTACAATTTTGTTGCACCTAATATCGTAATAAGAAAATTTTTCACCATGATGTTACAACATCTCCATGTTACTACCTCTCCAGAGGATCCTAATGCTTTCATTCTTGCTTAGGACTCAAAAAGAAAGCCATTCACCTTTCTTTATTCTGGTGACACCAAGTCAGCATCCCTTTACTTCCCATTGAATCACAACTCTGCTCTTTTCCTTTTTTCACTGTTTGAACCAGTGCTGATTCTCTGCACTAGGTAGTAGTTTGTGCCATATGCTAACACTCTTTTGCATGAAACAATAATTCCTTTTATTAAATTCTGCTTAGTTTCCTGATGAATAATTAGGTGCCCTGGTTGTCTTCCTCCTACCTCTGTAATTCTCCACCCCCACCTGGCTCCCTTCATGATTACTCTGAGGTCATGTTTATTATCAAACTGAAAATTCATGGTTTTGAAATTGGCAACTGCACTGTAGAAAATGGCTACATTACCCCTTTACTCCTAATGTGTTTTAGAATAAAATTTCCCAATACTTGACTTTGTACATGGCCTAGGCTGTGGAACAAGAGATTTGCATCAAGCTGCTATATACTTCTGATGTGAATCTCTGAGTAATTTCTGCTGGAAAGGAAAACTGTGCTTATTACTTATTTCTATAAAAATTAAATAGAAATAGCCCAAATTAAAAATTCTGAGGTCATGTTCATTTGGTTCAATTTTATCCATTCTAAATACACCTCTTCAGTGATATATGGATAGTCAGAGTATGATGTTTAGGCTTATTTTGTGTAGAAATAAATCACTAATAAGAGGGAAGATTAATTATTGCTCACCCTTGTTACCAGAGGTTTATCTCCTTACACATTCACTGCCACACCCCCTATGGGAAAGTCCATTTGCAAACCACAAAAACTGCAACTGTAAAGGTGGACTTGGCATAGACTAGACTGGGTAGAATGGGGTGAACGGATTATCTTCATGAACCCTCAGTTGTGCAACTTCTTCTGGGCCCATTTTCCTAAAATGTTATACATACTACAGTTGTGATTTTCAATGAATGTAGGCTGACACAGGACAGAAATATATGTCACCTGCCTTGTAAATACAGACCCTAGAGTCCATGATGGCATAGGAATAACCAAAAATAATGTGGAAGAGAACCTACTCAGGGAAAATGGATCACTAGAGTGATTAATCTACTTTCGTCTCACAGACAAATCATTGAGTAAGCTTGTATGTATCAAGTGACTCTGCAAATAACCAGTTAGTAATAAGGAACTAATACCTTCCATTTTCTGGGTTTTAACGATATATATCATTTTACAGTAATATATTTAACATATAATTGATGCTGTATTTAAAATATTGTGCTATGCAATTTTGTAAAATGGCTTACAGACTCACAATTACTACACTAATACAGTTAGTTAGACTATTAATCATGTTAAAGTATAGCAAATGATTTTAAACGCAGCATATTCCAAATCTCAGTTGAATGGATACCCATAAATTCTTGAAAGGCAGTTACTCTGTATGCAGGAAGTAGCAAGTAGCTCAACAATCCACAGGATGCTTTAATACTCTACAAAATCAGCATGCGAGAATACTCACTTAACATGAATTCTGAGTGTCGTACTGTTAAGAAGTGGATTTTGGCACCTGTTCCCATAGTATTGGAAAAAATTGCGTACAAAGAATGTTCCATGTGATTCTAGTACGAGTATTAATGATTTGATTACACATTTTTGCAAGCCAATGCTTGAGTATTTTAAACCTGATGCTATAATTAGATATTGTTGTGCTGTTCTTGATGATAGTGTGTCTCTTTCTAGGTACATATATACATCTGTGTGCTCCTACCAAGATCAAATTTTAACAAGTGTCACATTAACAAATTCAAATGGTCCAGTTTGTATTTTAAGCTCTTTAGACTGTACAAATAGTAAAATGATTTTTTTAAATGTATTTTTCAAAGACTGATTTTAAAAAAGTATTTTAAAGTATAACTATGTGCACAGTAGAAAACAAAGCAAGACTTGAAACTTGGTTTTTAAGCATCCTGACTAACCAAGAATATTTATAATATAGATAGATATATGAATCTTTGGAAAAAGAAAATGATTAGCTGAGTTGTAAAAATCTATGTTTTCAGTACTAAAATATGATCCAGATATGTCACTATACTGCACATTTAGCTGTTCAGGAAAATATTGAAATTATTCTGGGTTTGTAACAAAGGATTACAAAACATTAAATATCCCCATGCATCCAATGTATCATTCTTAAATCAACCATTAATTAATTCTTGACTGCAATTATTACCAAAACTTGAGTTGTTGCTTCTCCCAACAGAAACATTATAAATAGCATACTCTGGGTATACTCAGTGTTCTGCTAATAATTCAAAGTGTATTGTTTTTACATATTAATTTACATGTTAAAACTGCCACCATGACAATGGATGAGATGCGATGACAATAAGCAAAGATATATTGGAGTTTGTAACATTTACAGTTGTTTTCTCTCAGGTAGAAAGATGGATTGCAGACTGAAGTTAAAGTTCATTTTACTGGGTCCCTACAAATGTTTATTTCTGAAAAATATTTTAATTTTCTAAAGTTGCTTGTATTTTATGACAGAGCCCAAATAGAGCTATATTTCCCTATAAAATCTTTATAGGTTTTCCCAATTCAGGTGTTAAATACTGATATACCTCCTTCTTCAATGACTATACAAATGCATTATTTTAATATTTCTCCCACATATAAATCTGAAATACCATGCCGACAGTTAAAAAATAAAACAATGTTTGTGTGCTTCCCTGTCAATGCCTGTAAAGTGAGCTTTAAATTCTTAGTTTTAAAATTTTATGTCAATGCACTATTTGATTTCTATCATGCTTTTCATCCCCAAGCAGCTAATCCTTAAGTAACAACCCTTACATTCAAGAAATTTTCATTTTTTTTGAAGAGGAAAGAAAATAAGTAGAGAATGTTATATTTGGATTATCCATTTATTAAGAAAGTTTAAAATCCATGTTCTAATGCAACTGGATACTCACCTCTATTACTACGGACCTCACTGACTAAAACCCTGTGGTCTTTACTGGCCTTTTTAGAAGAACAATTTAGTCCACATTTTAAAATGTATTGAAAATATGCTATTAGAACTGAATGGTATTAAAATGGGGGTACCTGAAATTTTAATGAATATAAGTTAACAGTAGTGTGTATGAAGAGATGACTGAGGGAATGGCACTGTTGTATAGGATACTGAAGCTTCAATATGTTGAATTGCAAACCACTTGGATTGGAAATACCTCAGATATTCCACAAGGCAAATTTCCAATCTTAGTTATGCCAATAAGGGGAGGTAGAGTGAAAACCAAGTGCTTCCATACATGGAGGAAATGAAAAAAATGTTAGCGAGCAAGGGACTCTGGACTCAAACTTTTTAGGGGCCGTTTACAGGGCAACCCCAGAGTGGTGGAAGGCAAGGTTGTTATTACATTTAATCCAACCAAGTGTGTTCCCAATTTCAGGTTTGCCAATAGGAGAAACGTCAATTGGAGGTCAAATACTTTCCAAAAGGAAAGAGGACTGCACCCCCTAATGGCTGGTGACTAAATGAAATTGATTTGGGGAGACTGAAACAGAAGGAAATGAAACATACAAAAATAATGTTCTACCACATTTGAAGCTTACCCACTAGAATGATTTCTAAATTTCAAATAATAGATACTCTTCGGTGACATGGGGAAAACATTTGCCAGATTCATTCTTCACACGGCCATGATTTGGCTGTTTTAACTACAGTACTTCCCCATAGCCAGGAAGCGAATTCATTGTGCATTTTTTAATGTTGGTTAAGCTATCCAAATTGTCTGCTCCCTTTACTGTCCTGGTATTGTTGAGGGTAACCTTTGGTTTGAGGTATACGGGTCTTACACCTTTTCCCCCTGAATCTTTATTGGTCTTTTATTCAGATGCAAAGGTGCATATAGAGTCATAGAGTCATTTACAGCACAGAAGGAGGCCATTTGGTTTAGATTCAGTTTTCATTGTATGGATGTTAAGTATGAGGAGGACTGAATAGGGACTTCATCCAAAGAATAATTTATAACACCCAAATACTTCTCTGGTTTCCAGGTTCAAAGGAAACTATGAACTCTTCTGTATGCTCAAAGCAATTTTTGCCCACTACTGGACTGGGTCTCAACAGGGTCAAGAAAAAGGTCCAGTATTTGTCAAGAATTGTATGCATTAAATGGTCATAGCCTTTAAAAGTAATTCTGTGATTAATTAGGAAGAGGTCATGGCCCAGAATAAGGCTGCATGAGATAATGTCAATTTTAATAATCTGGAGTTTTACAGAAACTCTAATCTATTTTTTCCTTTTACTTTTCTCACCTCTACTCATGAAGATTCTGACATACTTCATGCTTCCTCAGGTACAGACTGGCCACATTCCAGTACCTGACCCAAACAGTCATTCGTAATGTTTAAATCTAGACATTGAACATTGGGTGTCATCACAGCTAGACTCAATCCTGTCCTGACTTGACATCCTACACTTTCCAGTAGAGTGACTGGAGAACAATCAGCTTTGGGAATCCTGAGTTTTCAGAGCACTAAGGATAATTCTTATTAATTCTCATTGCTAAATCCCATCCTGTGCTACTGCAAACCATATTGGCATACACATTGTGTTACGTAAATTTGTCCACTTGAGCTAGACAATGCTAAATTATAGCATGAGGATAAACTTTATATTTTAGAGATGCTATTCTTCACTTCTTGCAAAAATATGATTGGAATTGAAATTCAGTAATGCGGTGAATATGTAATTGTAATTTATATTTATACTTTCAAACTGATTCATTAGGAACATAATGCTGTGTTTGTCTTTATCACAGTTACTGCTAATGTCATATGGAGTTGAAATGTCTAAAGATAGATAGCAAAAGGGAGGAGGGACAGATTGCAAAGTAATTTTACACAAATTTGTTAAGACATTCTTGCTACACATCATTGTCTATCAACATACAAGATAAGGTGTCATCCAAGACTTGCTGTAGGTGATTTGATTGTGCAAAAATATTTACACAATGCCTTATCAGAGTACTTAACAGACTGGATTATAAGGATTTCTACAAACCAGGTTCATAGCTCTAGGTCAATGGATAGTCAAAACTATTGTATCCTTGGGGCAACAAAATGATTGTGAATCTGTACTTTTGGTCAGCTCTTTGAAACTTACCATTCAAATAAACAAACACTCAAATCTTGACAATTTTAACTGACTTCATGAAAATTTTCAGTGCATAGCTGAATTTCAATCACAATCATAAATTAGCAAGAACTACTGAAAAGTAAATAAAATAAAATTATGTAAACCCAGTCTTTACAATTTGAATCCTTTTACAATTTGTCATCCCTTTATTATGCACTGTTCCTCCATATATACCTGGATCATTAGTAACAATGCTTAACAGTTTATCAATCATGTCAAAGGCTACTTGGCAAAATATAAAATGGTAGCTTTTGCAGATCATACAAGAATCCTGACTGACTGTTAGTGCAGATCTGGGAACACTAGTACAATTAATGTTACTGTGGACACTAGGTGCCTCAACTATTTTATAAAGCTTTTGCATAATTCTACCGTAAAGCATCTCATCAGCAGAAAATTTAGTAATTTGTGATGCTCTTCTGCCAATGCATCAAATACCATTATTGTCAAGCAAGTAAATGATTACAGCCTAAAACCAACAATGTCACCTACCTGGAACTGAGATGACCCAGAAGCGAAAAAAAAAACACAACAGCCAAAATTGGAATCTCTAGGGACAGTGTTCCATTCTGTGTGTCCTCTGAGACACAGTGTTCTTTAACATGTTCACAAGGCAATCAACTGCAGCACCTGAGATATGAAACTGTTTTTTTCTTACAGAACAATAATCCACAAAGACAATATTCTGTTCTCCTCTCATTCCTGCTGCTTTTGTCTACACCATTCAGCTGACATCAAAACCCAAGTAAAATACTCCATATGCAAATGTAACTCTACATTCATCTAGAATGGTTTGTATGCATACATCATGGCCTAATTTCAATTGACATAATATAATCATTCTGATAATGTATTTTAAATGGTAGTTTGTGGAATTAATATTTAACCCTTACTTAAAGTACATAATGCACTGACATGAAACATCTTTGGTGAGAAAAAAGTAACATGCTCCCAGCAGAACCAAAGGTTTTAGGTCCTTCCACCTTTCTTAAATTGTAGAAACAGTATGCAGAATAGAGTATTTCAGTGCAGCCAAGTTCCAGCCTAAGTGTGAATCATTCAAAATGATTAATTCTTACACAATCTACCACTTGAAATACAACACTCTGACTGGTTGAATACAGTTACTCTTGATGGGATATATTTCTTGAAACACTAGCAACACGTGTTGTTATTAAACTAGCCCTATCAATGTTTCATTGACTTTCACCACACCTGCCCAGATCCTGGAAATTAAAGAAACCCACTGACTTTCCTATATTCAAAGGAATCTTCTTGCCTCCCACCATTATCACTGCCACACAAACACATTAATTAAGAAAACTTCTGAACAGATACCAGAACTTCCTCACAAATATATTGAAGGGCTATTGCGCCAACATTTTACCATGTCACCCTACTTAAATGCGAAAAAAAACATTTTTGCTACACACCAACATATATTTACTGTAGTGAATACAGGACTCAAAATGCAATTCAAAGGGTTAGAATATATTGTGTTTGTTCTGTATTAAGATTTCTATTGTATACATATTCTAGTTTGTTGATACGTCCCCTATCAACCATCAATGAACCATCAATAATCCTCTCCAACATCATTGCCTGCAAGATCTGCAATTACATCAATCACAAAACAAAAAATAATCTGTCACACAACTAACCACATTTTGAATTAAACTCATTAAATCAACCTTTATTATTCATACAACAACAATATTGGATCCAAATGTCTGAGAATAAAAATATGCAATTGTTATTAACTACAATAACATAACATACCTTTAAAATGATAAGTTCACTATAGCAAAATTAGTTAGATTAATGAAGAATAATTAATGGTTCCCAAAGAGTTCGGTCATCTCTTAGCATACAGAGGTTTAGTACATTTGTGTATCTTGTACTCAAACATTTATTACTTTAGAAATATTAGATGCAAAACTAACTTTGGAAAGCAAATGCAAATGTAAGCTATTTGGACTTGGAGTGTGTATTGGTTATATTTAATAATAAATGTCACTTATACAAAGGCATTATGTAACAAAGCAATAATAAAACTCAGTTTATAATATCGATACAGATGACTGAATCTGTGTTCATTTATGTGAAGTTGTAGCAGAGTTTTTGATTATCTTGTTAATCCTATAATATTTGATGCAGTGTAGGTGACATTTTTAGTTTGAGAAATTATTACACAATTTTAATATGTAAAGCTCTCTTAAGCATTAAAAATTGAGCATGTCAAATTTTGCTAGAAAATTTAAATTTGCTCATTTTGCTAAAATGCATTGATGTGGAAATTGTTAATTTTTTTAGGGCGAAGAGTTTGGGAGTGTGCAGAACTGGCCTTACAAGTGACATCATATGTACCTTAACAGTAATGCCCCAATTCTAAAATTCTGTTCTTAACATAAGTTCTGATTGGCAAATTGTGGTCTCATAAACAATACTCTCCAGCAGACAATCTGCAGTCTGTGCCTTCCAGGATAGAATGTTAAGCATTACAAGGTCTTACTTAATGGGTTTGGTGTTATATGTATGTCTAACCTTAGCTATCCAGGAGATTAGAAGAGATGCAGTCAGCTCATGGGTGCAAGTGCAAAATCTCCTGCATCTCCCCCTACAAACAAAACCTTACTGCTTAACACACACAGATCTTCATGTTACATGCTAGAGGTAGACATTTTCTTTGAGGCATTTGGAGGTAATCTATTTATGTGTCTCACTTCTTGAAAATAATTACACTAAAACAGAAATTTATAGGTTTGCAAACACAAATGCTCATATAAGCTTCTTAATCATTTTACTCTTTCAGCTAATAAAGTCTCACTGGTATGAGGAAATGGTGTCATGTGCATGCCCACCATCTATCCAGTTTATATGATGAAAGTGCTAATTTCACTAAGACATAAAGAATTATTGCAATGTGAGTGTTTGCAATGACGCAAGTGTCCCAGCATATCTATGAAGCAATGAGGGACATGGGATCACTACTGCTAAGTTTGCTCCCTGACTCTTTCCACTTCTCCATCTCTCTACTCCTTCTTTAAACCAACCTCTTTGACCAGGCTTTTGGCCACCTGGCCTAATGTCAATTTTTGGTCTGATTACACTTTTTTGAAACAACTTGAGATGTTTCACAAGGATAAAGGTGCCATGTAAATGCAATTTGTTGTGTTTAGCAGCATGGCATTACAGCTTTGCATCATATTGGGGCACTGTCATGACATTGATAATGGAGATGATCAGTGTGAAGAAGGTTTGTACTTTCACCTTGTGCATTCTATCATTTGACTAATACTTGCTAAAGCTGCAATACAATTAATTGTGATTACATAATGGCGCTTTTCCACAGAAAATTATAGATAAATTATGTTTTTTACTTGAATTTTAGTTTCCCTTTGTGTATAAATCAAGCAACTGATGCTTTACAACAGGACTTGCCAAAATTGTTGGTTGATAATTCAACAGCAGGTGATATGAGTGTTGCGAAGGTTAACTGCTGACAGCTGAAACAACTATCACAATAAATGTTTTTATCACTAACATTGATGAGAATCAATATGGTGGCCCATTGCAGCTCCAGGTTCTACTCATTTTTATTTTGCTCTAATGCAGATAAATTCCTTCAGATTTTTTTACAATTAAGTTTTTAAGACACTGCCAAAGGCTTTTCAGTGGGAGGTTTGCATTTCTTTTGCGAAACTGTGATTGGTGCTGTTCCTAGCTTTCAGATATGAACTGATGGAGAATATTCACTGGTCAGTTTGCTACACAATAAAACAAAAGCATATAAGATGGCAGGTAATTTTAAAGATGATTAAAATACATGGAAATATTCCATAAATTTTATGGCAAGCATTTTAAAGAAACTATGTTAAAGTGAACAGGGGCTCCCCAGACAACTCCAAATGTTTGCAAGAACAATTCATTCCCATTAACACCCAGACTTATTTAACGGAGTTGGATCACTAAAATATGGCCTCTGCATGTGCTGTACTAAACTTTCTGGGAGAGTTTTAATGACATTTAATTTTTTTAATGAAGTTCCACGATGCTAAATTGAACTTATTCTACCTCATTGGAAATAGACTTCCCGTTTTGACCACAAACAAGTGTATTTGCGCTGGAATATTGTTCAGTGAGGACAAAAAGGTGTTCCCAGAAGGAACTGAAAATATTTATGTCAACAGAAACTAAATCGAATGTGCGGAGGTAGAGCCCGTTTTCAAAATTCTTCCCTGCAATGCACATAAATTCTGACTGCCGAGTTTACCGACACCTTAACTTATTTCGAAATGAAAACCACTTGCTAAAAATGTTACCGTAAAACAACATTTGGCTCAATAGAAAGTATATAATTATCTTTGCCATAAATCTTGGTACGTTATTTTCAGTTCAAGAACAATGTGTTATGGGGGGGGGGGGGGTGGTCTTTGTAAATCAAATGCTTCTACTGTTTAAATAAATATTCATGTCAACATAATGTTTTATAGTTCGTTACCATTCTTGCTGGACGTTGCACGGTATCATCAAAAGGATTTAATTTAAAATGTTTAAAAAGCTGGATTCTTTGTGGACTCTGCGGAAAATGATATTATCTATGGCAGCAATGCGTTTGATTGGAGAAGGCAGACAGCAACATTTATAATATTTTCTTTCAGCAATGGGGCAATTTAGCAATGTCATCCTCGGGTTCATTGCTGAATCAAGAGCGAGCGTGAGGTGTGCATCATTTATGGAGCAACAAAGCCAAAACTCGTCTCAAACTTCGAAACATGTTCTGCCACCATCAGCTGTCCAGGGTGAATGCAACGCACTAGATTAATAACAATTTCATTTTTTAAAAATAAATCAGCCCTTGGTACATCAATTAAGAATGATCTGATGGCGTTGGTGGGACCAGTTGTATCTTATGCCTCGGAGTTCTGGCGCTATTTGTTATTTGGCCAAAAACGATTTGAAAATCCATCCCTCTCTGTAGTGTGATTTGCGTTTAATGCTTGGTTCTGTAGCACAGCTCTCGGCGTTCTAGACGACATTTTTTTAATAGTTTAAGAACAGAGGGATGACTTTCCAACTTTTAAAAGGCGGTCCATTAATTTTACTCGTTCGTTTTGATTAACGTGACTTTGAGCTCAGTCCCGGATCCCTCACCTTACTAAGCCGATGTGCATTAGGGCCCTGAAGATTCCTTCGGGATTAGTTTAAGGCGTTAAAACTGTAATTCGACATTCTCTGCTCGTCACGCAGACTTTCAAAGAATCCAAAACACGGCTTTAACTGTACATTTCGAATCGCGACAGTCAACACAAACTTCAATCCACTGTGCTGTTTATTGGCTTGACATGTTTGCACTCATTTTGACTAAAATGAAATTCCTTTACCCCGGGCTTAGCTAATGACCTGCTAATCAGATATGTAACAGGATATGATCTGAGCATGTATTTACCGGATGCATATAAATAGAGCCAGCAAGCGGAGTATAGACCAGTCTTCGTAGAACACGGAAACGTGGTATACAGTAAAACAAAAAAAAACTCAAAATGAACTGATCAGATATGTGTCAGACCGTCTGTAAGGCATCCGCTCAAATCAGAATGACTTTCAGCAAACTAAAATCTCTGTCCAGTGCACACAACATCAAACTGTGCGTCTCTCGCCCGGTTCGAGCACAAAAGCTGCTTCGTAAGGAGTGTCTGCCTGGTAGATTTATTGTTAGGACTCTAGAAACTGCACAGAACCCGCCCAAATGATTACAATCACGAGTGGAAAGATATAAAACCCACAACTATCACTCATCTGAGCCCAGGCAGGGCAAAGGATTGAAACAGAAGGGCTCTAGAGCCCTCCCCCCTTCCCCCTTATATCCTCTGCCCCAGGACATTTGATTTTTACAGGAACTTGTACTTTGCTACCTCGCTCAGACGCTATTTATTCTAACAGATTAGAAATATTTAAGTATGAATTCTACAGAGGAACAGCCAACAACACCGAGTCAGTTTCGCGCGGTGGGAACGTTACAAGAATAATTTAAAAGTTCTTTTTAATATCTCATACAGTAAAATCAATTTTTAGCGCCGAATATAACAGTACATTTTAGCACATGGAGGGTTTTATTGGACGCCAGAAGGCAGATTGTATTTTACCAAAAAGGGAGAAAAAAACACTGGAACACTGTTTATCGAATTTGGACATGTAATCTATATCGATTACTTTGTGTTGGGGTGATTGTTAATTCTCATGCATCAAAACGCTCCAGTAAATAGCTAATTAAAAGTGTCATTATAAATGATTCCAATGTACAGATATGCAATGCGCAATTTAATATGTATCCATAGCAAACTGTTTTAATGTATGAAGCTGCAATGCAACTAAAAAAAATTAAAATGCAGTCAGGATTATCAAAATATTTCTAGATAGTTGGCGCTATGTTGTTTACAACATGTAAATAAACAAGTTGGTCAACTTTAACAAAAATGTTGCCAACTTTGCAATCCGCAGTCGTGCTTCTGGAGGTTGCACGGGGCGAAAACTACGAAATTCAAGATAACTCAATCCGTGTTTTATCATTTCACATGGTGTGCATTAAACGTGCACATTGGGACAGAACAGTGCTTTATCGGCGACATCATTTGCGATTTATACAAAGTGTTTTACCCGATTTTGGGAGGGGCCCTTTGCGAATCACACACTCACGTTTCTTATAGGCGGGTGTGTTTGAATCTGAGGTTTTGCTGCAGTGAAAGATTGAATTCCATGTTATTGAAAACGGCTCAAAAAAAAGGGGGGGAGTTAATTAGAACATACATTAACAAATATAGTTTGTACTAAAGTTGTGCATGTAATTCTGTGCAGGCTGGAGTCACCGTATTTAAGTACGGAATGGAGTTCACACAGAATTACTGTTATTGAAATGATTCGAGTTTACTCATTATCAATATCAAAATCAAAAACTCGACAACTTCGAATGGCCTAGAATGTGACCGACAGGACTCCATTTTAAAGTATTAGGCCACGGTTCGTGGTCCTGGGTGGAATAAAATTTTAAAACTCAATAAATTAACCTGCACACCGTCTTTTCAACGGTGCTCCCAAATTACATCCTTACAATCGCTCTGTTAAAATGTTGCCATTTATCTCCTGAGATTTTATATATATATAAATAAAATGGAGTTACTGACTGAAGAATCGGTCTTAAACAACAAATTAGGATTTGTATAACGGGCTTGATGGCGATGAGGGCCAACTGAGGATGGGGC
Organism: Carcharodon carcharias; assembly: GCF_017639515.1. Classification (NCBI taxonomy): domain Eukaryota; kingdom Metazoa; phylum Chordata; class Chondrichthyes; order Lamniformes; family Lamnidae; genus Carcharodon; species Carcharodon carcharias. The sequence continues at coordinate 151,154,744 of NC_054473.1, read as the reverse complement.
TGAGGTGTTATTTTGAATTGTGGCTCTAAGTGAAAAGTTGTCTCTTTTCTATTCTAACACGGTGTATGAATGTCAGCGAGTGGGGTGAAATCGCTGATGAAGTTGCTTGTAATGGGGCGGCAGTGATTGCGAGGCTGGTTTGTTGTTGCCGTATTATTGTGTAGTGCTGTACGGTATTGTGTGTTGTGTTGTGTCTAACACTGAGAGATCGCGCCTGATGTGCTCTGGTGTCGTTGTTGGAGTGTGCACACAGCGTGACACTGATGGATGCGCCAATGGTTAGACGGACAGATGTTAGGGCGGATCTAACGGAATGTGCACGTCTAGATTGGGCTAAAACCATCTCGATTCCGTGAAAGTCACTTAGTCAGCCCTAAAGGCAAGCCGGGGAGGATGCAGGTAGCCTCTTTGGCCGGGCGGATCGCTCCTTTTCCCATCAGAGCGGACTGAATGGAGAGCCCTTGCGACTGGCGATGAGATAAAGCTGACCAAATTTGGCAGGAGAAGCAGAATTTGACAACTCACCACTTTTCCCCCCTCTCTCTCTCTTTCGCTCGTCAAACAATTCGTCATTTCCAGGAGCACCCACACTTCCCGGGACTCGGCGACTTGCAATGTTCATCCTGTGACAAGCTGAAAAACAGACAACTTAGCCATGGGCATGAGCTGAAAGTGAAACGGATTTCGGTGCAGGAACTTGGGGAGGGGAAACGAGAGAGATTAGAAATAAAAGTCGACACGGCGCGCAAGAAGTTATGACGCAGGATATTTAAATCTGTCCAGTTTTCAGACATTTGGAATGCTTCCAGGGTTTGAAAGAATGGGGAAGATTGGCGATTCCTGATCTTACCAGCAATGGTCAGATCTACCCTCATCTCCTGCTCAACTCCTCTTAAGAATTTGCTACTGCTTGCCTGACATCTTTAAAAAAAAACGCGTTTGGGACAGAAAGATCGCCCCTGCTCTGCTCTGGCTGTCATTAAATACCTATCTGCCAAGAAAGGGGGGGGAAAAAGTGCAATTGGTAGCCAAGAAACTGTTTGGCATTTGCTGATCCATGTTCTCCAAAGCACTTGAACACAGTTCGAGTCCGGCCCCTTCTTCTGATCATTTCCGTAAGGGACGCACAATCGAGTTCCAAGCCAATCGATGCCTGTCTAAATGGAGGTTCCTGAAAGGCATCTAGGCGAAAGGTTTGCCCGTGAGCAGCAGAAAGCTGGCGCATTTCCCCGAGAAACCCCTTCCAAAGTCCCTGGGGCTTGAAGCTTTGGCGAGCCCCGCATCAGCCGCCCAGTTCTCCGGGCAGGGAGGCGTCAGGAAGGTGGGAAGCTGGAATCCCAAATCGCATGATCTCTCTCCCAGAAAGAGCCACACACAGCACCCAGCCGAGCAAACCTTGTGAGTAAACCTCAGCACCTAGCCAGCTGCTTCAGCACTTTTCAACAACTAGTTTGAAGAGAGCGAGAGACGAGGTGCAGGCTAGGAGGATGGCACTGGAATGGGGAGTGGAAAATCCAAGTTACTTCATCATTTTACACTTGAATTTTCTTCCCCTCAGAAAAGAAGTTCTAAAATGTAAAAAAAAAGAAAGTGAGCGATTTGAAAAATATCCGACGTAACTTGGGATAGTAGCCCAGCTGAATCGTCGCTATACGTTCTTCTATTTTTAAAAGAAAGCGTGTGCTGCTGGTGTATTTGGGGAGAGGGGGCGGGGGTGAGGGGGGAGGGGGAGGGGGGGTTAGTGGCCGGGGTGTCGGATGTTGACGAGCGGTGTGTGTGTGTGTTGTTTTTTGTTTTATTTGGAAGTTGACAGTTAAAGAATGCCGACTTTGGGCGACGCGATGAGCTCGTTTTCTTTTAAGCTTGCCTGTTGCAGCTCCCAGTGAGTGGCTGTGAGGAGCCGAGGCGATGTGTTGAGAGTGAGTGAGAGAGAGAGAGAGAGGGAGAGACTGTGGCTCTCTCACTGACTGAGTGTCTGCCGCTCTGCTCTTCCCCTCCTTCTCCCTCTCTCCCCCTTTTCTGAATCTCTCTTTCTGCCCGCTCCCGCCAGCCCGAAGCCCCGTCGCTGTTTGCATGAAAACGCCGCCCGGCCGCCGCGCAGCCACCTTGGAAGGAGTTGGGGATCTGTCGGGCTAACTCTGGCCAGCATGCCGAGAAGGAAGCAGCAAGCGCCCCGGCGCTCAGCAGGTACGACACTGTGTGTGTGTGTGTGTGTGTGTGTGTATATTTGGGAGGGAGAGGGGGATGAGGAGAGGGGGCAACGGGACCACTTGTTTCTGAACAAAATAACAATGCTGTTATCGTGAAGAGGGGAAAATATCTTCATTCTTTGGTTAACTTGGGTCACCCCCAACCCCCCCCCCCCCAATCTGGGACAATCAGAGCTTTTTTATATGTATAAAAAAAACCTCCAAACAAACAAAAAAGTGTTTGTCAGCTGACAGCCCGCTCTAACTGACAGGGCTTTTCCAGTCTGTACTTTTTTAAAATGCGTCTTATTTATATTTATATATAAAAATGTCAAGTCCAGTTAAGTTTCCCCCGCCTCTCTCTGCCTCAGTGTGTGTGTGTTGGATAGGGAACTAGGAAGCTCCACGATCAACAATGGGGGTTGTGGAATGGAACTGGTTTTTATAGACAATTGCCATCCTTGATTTGATGCCTGATTGATTGCCTGTCATCTGGCGTGCTTTGATCTATTCATTCCCGATAAACATCAATAAATCACTCACCATGGCAACGCACATGCCTATGACGTAACACCTGCCCTGTCATCTGGCTGTCAAACCACTTCACTTCTTTTTTTCCTCTTTTCCCCCCCAAAAACTGGAGATTGGGCAAGATTTTTTTTCAAAGAGAGAGAGAGATAAAAGGTGTTGACAAAAACTTAAATGCATGTCTTTTAAGGGATGGAAGAATAGGACTGTTCTATCAAAATGACCCGTCAAAACGACTTTGTTTCATATTTGATTTAATTGTCTCTCTCCTGACAGGCACATTCATCAATAGCTTAATGGTCAATCAGAAGTTGGCAGAGTGAGTGCTTTCATTCTTTCCCATACACAGGCTTTGGCGTACTTTATCAAAATGCCTTTGCCTAATGGATATGGGGAAGGGGGTGTTGATGACTGAAAGCCACTTATTTAAAAAGAGGAAAAAAAGAATATTTATGCTGCTGATGGGTAGATGAAGACAAATTAGTGAGCTGTGCATGATTTTTTTTCTCTGTTTTGTTAGAGGCACAGCAACTTCCTGTAATTTTTTTTCTCTTGGCCCTCACAGCTGCAAGTTATAAGGTTCATGACTGCTTTGTGGTATACAAAGAGTGATGACAAATTGATTGCTCTGTAGTGATGGAAGTAGCACACACACAAAAAAAGATGTCGTCTGATGTGCTGTGATGGTAACTTCGGGAAACCAGTCCCCAGCAACCTTGAGCGGATTGAGTATACACAAGATTTCCCAAACTGAAAGGTCCGCTCAGCCGTAAAAAAAGAAAAGTTGTTTTGCCAGCTTCATTAGTGTTCACCTAATTAGCTGTAAACCTGATGGATTCCTGACAGGTTTAATGATTGGAGATGACAAGCTCCACGCACTGTCATACAGCAGAATTAGGTTTGCAGCTAGTTTGATGTAATCAAGTTGATATTACACAGTCCTAGTTGCCTTTAGTTGTGCATTAACTCAATTTTCTGCTGCAGGTGACAAATGGGCTTTGGTACCTGGATAATCATGTCACAGAAATTAGGGCCTTTTAATGGTCTCTGGTAGAATAACAACAACAATGAACAACCCCCAGCAATGGAGCATTTGTAGACATAACAGACAGGTGCACAAATTCTTTATGTCTTGCTAGATTGTGACAGCACATTGTGAATTGTCTAATAGAGAAGACTAAAACTGTCGCCAAGAATCTGTAAAAAGATTGATTTAGTTTATGGATTCAATAGGACAGAAAGCAACAATCAGCAAAGGTAACAGTGCTGTATGTACATAGAGCATAATGCACTTTCTAAAGAGGGGTGTTGATCGCATATTTGTATGAGAACATTTTCTAGTTGCCTTATATCAGCTCTAAGCTGAAACATTTTTATTCTATTATCACAAGCAGATAAAATAAAACAAATAGGCTTTCAACTATATTTTTAATTAGTGTGAGAGAAAAATATAATTAAACCAAGCGATACATTTACTTTCCATCTTTCCCACCATGCTATATAAAAGTTTAAAATGTTGGTATCAACAGTGTTATCTTGTTTAGATACAAAATAATCTTCGCAAAGAAAAGTGTATCAATCATAAAGATAAACTATGTGAAGCAGAAAGCAGTAGTGCACTCATCGGATTAAGATAATCTGTTTAGTTGTTATTGCCATCATCCCAAACATGAAGGAAGCAGCGAGAGGTAGAATACCTACAGAGGTACTTGTGGTTGGCTGTTGCAGTATTATTTGCCTGCAAACCTGCCACACATTGCTCTGCTGGATGGAGATTCTCCCTAGCAGCCAACTGACAGAATGATTAGTTATGGCCGTTCTCAGCTTTTGCAAGGAATGAACAACAAAGAGAAAAGAAGGGAAAAAGCATAACCATAAGACTGCCTGAAAGTTTCTTTGAAATATTTAACCAGCAAACAGAATTTTCCAGAATCAACTGGCATTGCCTCCATTAGCTTGACAGCTGTCAATTAAGGCTTCAGTGCTCTCCTGGGCAACAGTTTATTGCATACAGTTGATGCTGTCATTTTGTTCCCAGTTTTGCCTTGAGCACTATCATGAGCAGGAGTGAAATAGTCAATAACTGATGTATCAGCAGTTATTTCTTAAATTGGCTCACAAGTCTGCATTTTTCTTTTGCTAAAGATTGTTTTGTAAAGTGATTAGAATGAATTGTGACTGCTGCAGGGTTATGGGAATGCAGTGAAGCCAGGGTGAGTTAGCAGGATGAGACTGGTTCATTTTGCAACAATGTGGCTCATAGGATTGTTAGGGCTGGACTAAGATTGAGGAAAAAGCATGAAGGTACACATCCGTCAATCCATCAATTCTGTTATTTCAAATTCAGAGTTCAAAAAAGGTTCATTGATTAATGTGTTAGATACAAAGGATCATGTCCTACACACCCTAAACTCTTTGCTTTGTTAAGTAAAGGTGCAGCATTTAAAGAATGCTTTGAATAGCTAACTTCTTTTTTATATATATAATTATGAATTATTAATCTGTATTGTCAGGGCACATGTTATCAATTATGAATATCTGGTTTCATCACCCAGAGCAGCTGTGAGGGAAGGGCGATGCATAACTAAGTTAGTTAAACTTAAAGCATAGGGTGTTTGCCATCCATTGCAAAGCAGTGTTCCTCTTTATTATCCAGTCTGTGATAAAACATAAAACTTATTTATTCTTAGCTGTTGGGATCTATTTTTAGTTGCCATCCATGTTAAGGTAAAAAGTAATTATGACATAAGGTAGTTAGTTAAGAAACCTAATACTAGCTTCCAGATATGGCAGTAGCCCTGGTTAAGACCTGCATCATTTCTTAACCATGGGTATTACTGCGAATGGTCAGAGATGGCCCCACTTACAATACAGTCACAGCAGGGCAGCTCTCTGCACTGATAACCATGCCCACCAGAAAAGTGGAACCCTAGTCATGAGAGTTGTGTTTTATTTTAAATTTGCACGTAAGAAGGACTGGGCAGATGCCAATGGAGAACGTCATGCGTCGCTGGCAGCCACACACTAACGTCTTCATTTCCATAGGGACTGTAAAGCTGGCGGGATACCAATACCAGTTTCATGCCGCCTCAATGTCTACAATTGGAAGATGCCAGCCTGAAAACTATGTGAAATCCAGGGATCAGGAGGTGACATTTTATGCTGGTTTCATACCAATACATTACGTCAGGAAGCTTTACACTGTCAGAATAATGTTAGAATGGATACCACTCTGCCTTCATGCAGAGTTGATAACATAAATAATAGTTTATTATCAACTAGGGAACTAAGCATTTTTAAAGTAAATATTTCTGCATTTAATTAAACTTATTCTTTCAGTCAACAGAAGTTATATTTTGTTTGTTGACAAGCAGAGAAGATTCTGGCAAAGTGTAAAATGAATTTTAGTACATCCAGTTCTTATATGTATGGAAGTTGCATATTTACGTTATCAGGTGTTCCCTTAGCAACTAGTTTTACAAATGCTAGATAATCTTAACAAGGCTTGACCCTACAATGTGGAAAAAACCCTCATGTTACTACAGTGGGGACTATTTACCTGAAAAACATAGTACTGTAGGAATAGGAGTTGATCAGTAAACCTCTCGAGCCTGTTCTGCCATTCAATTAGATCATGGCTGATCTGTACCTTAGTTCCATTTACTTGTCTTTGATCCATATTCCTTGATACCCTTACTGAATAAAAATCTGTTGCTCACAATCCTAAAAATTTCTAGATGCTTTTGTTGTCATCTATAGTGTCAGGTAGCAGCTCTGGAACAAAAACATGTTAACTCAGCTTTTATGGCTATTATATAAGTATGCTTGATATACCGTCAGTACCTAGATTACAGTAGTGATCAACTTTCCATCTTAGCCATTTTTGGTACTGAACAAGAAGTTCGTATTAATAATGTTGAGCAAAAAAAAAATCCGATTATGTGATTTTTGTTTTAAGAAGCAGGGTGCTGTTTTATATATCTACAGGCTTGGGCTCTGTGCCTAGAGTTTTTTTCCTGCTAGATCATTCCTATAGCTTGAGGGCCAGATCTCAGCAGGGGCCCAGGAGGCTTGGTAAGGTCAGTTAAGACTGGCAGCCATCAGTCATCCATGTGTGACACAGACTCTGTTTTTGATGGCAGGGATGATGAAAGGCCTGGGAACTGTATAGGCCCCTGTAATCAGGGCCAGTGCTGACATCCTTCTCAACTTTGACAGCCTCTTCCTTTTCTCTCTTCACCGCCAAGACTGTCTCAACTGAATTTTTTTTCCCCCTGTTTCATGTAGTTGATCAGTCTCAGATGCTGGAAATTATTTTATGAAGGGAGGGGGTGTTACTGGTTAGTGGGCTGGGCAGGTGTTAGTGGAAGTCTGTTTTTGTACTGTAGGCCTGTTGCTAATTAATGTTCTTCCATAAGATTCTGTCTGAGTTGAGTAATGTTTTTGATCTTTATGCCTGATAACTGCATACTTAATGAGATTTCAAAGCTTCTTGAGCTGTGAGTGCAGCTCCCTGCAATTATTGACAGATGCCTTTTCTTTGCCATTGGGTTCAGCTTCATAAATCCTCTTTCAGTAATGAGGTTCAGAAGTGCCACCCTGCCAGTGAGCTAATGAAAGGAGGGGGGGGTGGGGGAGGGGATGGGGTTGTGGGAGAACTGCTCACGCCTGCCTGAAATGTTTTTTTCCTTAAAAAATTTACTCTGCAGATGTCAAGCTGTGGGAAGTACTTATTCAAACATGCTCATTTTTATCTCAGTTGTGTGTGGAGTTTGGGGCCTGCAGGGCTAGAACTTGTTTACGTATTACTACTCTAATTGTAACTGTCGAGGAGTTTGATAGAGGCCCTTTTTTTTGTGGTTTCCGTCAGAGGAACAATTTTACAGCAAAAAATGAAGGGCAGGGAGAAAGAGCTCCTCAGGTCTCATGTCAGCTTGTCCTAACTGTGCACTTGAAACATGGTAGATTTCATTTTCAGAGTTCTGAAACCAAATCCTGGTGGAGAATAGCTGCACCATGCCAAACAGTCGATTTCCTTTTCAGCAGAGTCATATATCATTGACCCACCCTTTCCCACTGACAGAATGACATGTGTCATTTATCAAATGGGCCCTTCCAGACACCAAGGGAGGGAATGCAGCCCAGTTTTGTGCAAGGCTGTCTTTTTCTCTTAGCACAGAGTTGGGGAGAAGTGCTGTTGATTTGGGAAGTGCATGCTTGTGGGAGGAAAGGGAATAGGGGGAAAGGCAGAGGGTGGAGAGAGACAGAGAGAGATTGACAGAGTAAGTGAAGAGGGTGTGAGCTCTGCAATTATCTCCTACCCCATTCCCTAAACCCTTGCAGCAGATTTTGCACTTAGGGGACAGGCTGACAGGTATCAGTCAAGCAGCACAGCTTACTGGGGGTTGTGTAAATGAATCTGGGAGCTCTTGGTTTCACATGATTCAAACGTGCATTATTGAAGATGGATGTTTCTTAAAAAAAGATTGATGATGGATATCAGGCTTATGGTGCCATTTATCATTTTGAATATTATTTAGACTTGCCGTGTAAAGCTGTAACTTGAGAGTTGGACGAGCTGGGACGGATTGGAGGCCTAGATGTGCACAGTTTGATGGATGGCTTTGCTTTCTAGTTGTTTGTTACCAGATACCAGCTGGTCATTATGGGACTGCCTCACATTTTTTTAAGGGAATAAAAAAGGCCGTGTTTACTAAGAAGAATATTCATATTAATCAAAGCAGAAAAGTTTTGTGTGGGCCAGAAAAGGTGGATAGAATGTAAATAACACAATATCACTTTAAAGTGAAAAGAGTAAAAATAATACTCGGAGGTGAGGTGTTCAAAGGATAACTTAATGGCGTAAGGAATCAAATGGTTGCCAGCACCCAGCACTGAGGTTGAATTTCAAACTCCGATTTAATACCGACCAACAGTTCATTTTCAAAAATACTTGATAAAATTTTATGATGACTCCAATTCTCCAAGGGGAAAAATTTTGTTTTATACCCTTTAGAGTTGGGAGGGGTGGGGAGGCAAGTCCTGTATCTTTCTTTTCATTTGTAAACTTTTCCAACAGTAGGCATCAAGCCCATTTCAGGTGCAATTAAAGACTGAACAAAGTTTAAGAAGCAAAAAATGAAAAGTACTTTTGTTTTGGTTTGTTTTATTCTTGTCTTTTTCCCCTGTTTTATAGTCGGGAGACATGATTTATTGTAGCCATCCATCTTTAGGGCTCATCCATCACATCCTGGTTGCTAGGCAATCATGGCAGCAGCTGTTTGCTTTGAATCAGACAGAAAAGTTGTCAATCATCAAAGGCAGGTGAATAGCATTAGAAACACGCTATTGTCAGACAGAATAATTAATCAAAGCAAGAAAAGATAATTAAAAAGATATGACCCTTGCAAGTACTCGCTCTGGATTGCTTGAAAAAAATGCCTGGTCTTTTCTAGACACTTAAGCAGCTGAGGGCTGATAAAATATGTACTCTGTTGTGCATAGTTTTTAATTAATAAAAAAAAGATTTGGCATTCATGGCTCATTCTAGAGAAAAGTCTGAGCAAGAGCTGAAGAAATTAGTGCTGTTTGCTTGAAAGGTCTGACAGAAAATTACAACTTTCCATCAGTGGTCTGTTGTGTTGTGTGTGCCTTGGCTGCATGCTTTACTCAGCTGCATACTGTCCACTTTTACAGTAGTTAAAACCCAAGCAACTTTATGCTGCAGTTCTGACCTTCCTGCATGCATTCAAACATGGAAGCTGGATAGAAGCCACTAATCTGAAGTTTTCAGCCATGCTATCAGATACATTTGGAATATCAGCACAGTACCTCCTATTGACATAACAGCACAGCTCATTTCTATTTCCCAGCTTGTGTAATAGCAGAGTTCAGATTCTTAGAACATACACCCGAAAGAAGTTGGACCATAATTTGCTGTGGCAGGGCATCTCATAATGCCTGCTGTTATTTAGACTTTCCCTTGCACTTTTAAGTTTTTTTTTGCAAGATAAGTTGCTGTAAGTGTGAGCTGATGAGGCTAAGGCGAGGTAAACAGGGCATCTGGGGCCTGAGTGAAAAGGCGAGCAACCATGTATCTTCTTAACCAATCATATGCAATAATTGTGAAATTAGCACAAGGATTGAGAAAGAAGTGTAGGTTAGAATAGCTGAATTAAATGTCAAATCAACTACAGAAAACAGTGGGAAAGAAAGATTAGATTAAATAAGAGAAGAAAAAGTAAAATTTTGATTCTTTTTCTTTCCATTTTAAAAATATCCAACAATTAAAATCTGAAGTATTGAGACTTCACATTTGTAATATTTTCAGTGCCGTAGAAATAGTCACATCGCATCAATAAAAGAGTACTTAGATTGAAAATTTTTGTGGTGAATTTAGTTCATTTGTACCGCAGAAATACAGTGAATTCACACCATTCAATGCATTTCAGTGGTGAAGCAGACAGGAAAATGCATGTTTCACAAAGCTAACAGGGAAGCCAGCAATTTTTGGCATATTTGAGTTTAACTGCCATCTACCCCTTGCCTGAAGTTGCTGCAGCATTTATGCATAAATAACAGTGAGAGCCATTAACCTCACTGTTATTTTGACAGTGATTTCTGGCCATTGTATTATTATTAAAGGTGAATAATTAGGAATTGCAGATTAAGATTATAAGATTTAGGGGAATATATTTCAATTTTCACAAATATGGGCTATGGGATGATACTGTTCTCTTTGAAAAAATACATTTAGTCGACCTGTAAAATGATGTTTTGAGTGATTGCCCTCAATGTGAATTATCTCAGTCTGATCAGTTCACTTCCTGTTAACTGCTCATCTATGTGCATTCTCACCTTGGTTCTACTTTTGATTGGATTACACTTCAAATGCAGCTATGTGATACAATTCAAATAAAAATATAGTATTCTTTATTCTTTCATGGGTTGCGGATGTTGCTGGCAAGTCCATCCCTAATTGCCCTTGAGCAGATGTTGGGGAGCCACCTTCTTGAACCACAGCAGTCCAGCTGGTGCAGGTACACCCACAGTGCTGTTAGGAAGGGAGTTCCAATATTTTGATCTCGCAACAGTTCCAAGTCAGGATGGTGTGTGGCTTAGAAGGGCACTTACAGGTGGTGGTGTTCCCATGCATCTGCTGCCCTTGCACTTCTATGTGGTAGAAGGTCATGGTTTTGGAAGGAGTACACATTGTGTGTTGGTGGTGGAAGGAGTGAATGTTTAAGGTGGCGGACTGCTTTGACATGGATGGGTGTCAAGCTTCGCGAGTGTTGTTGGAGCTGCACTCATCCAGGCAAGCGGAGAGTATTCCACCACACTCCTGACTTGTGCCTTGTAGATGGTAGACAAGCTTTGGGAAGTCAGTAATTAAGTTTTTGTCTCAGAATTCTCAGCTTCTGACTTGCTCTTGTAGCCACAGTATTTGTATGGCTGGTTCAGTAGAGATTCTGGTCAATGGTAACCCCCAAAGATGTTGATAGTGAGGGAATCAGCGATGGTAATGCCATTGAACATCTAGGGGAAGTGGTTAGATAGTCTCTTGTTGGAGATAGCCATTGTCTAGCATTTATGTGGCCTCAATGTTACTTGTCACTTATCAGCCCAAGCCTGAATGTTGTCCAGGTCTTGCTGCACAGTAGCACAGACTGCTACAGTCTCTGAGGAGTTGCTATGGTACAGGACATATCTGGGCACCTTTCCACATTGTCATATAGATGCCAGTGTTGTAGCTATACTGGAACAAGCTGGCTAGGTGCACGACTAGTTCTGGAACACAAATTTTCTGTACTGTTGTCGAGCTGTTCTCAGGGCTCATAGCCTTTGCAGTATCCAGTGCCTTTACCGTTTCTTCCTGTAACACGGTGTGGATCAAATTGGCTGAGGATTGGCATCTGTGATGCTGGGGACTTCAGGAGGGGGCCAAGATGGATCGTCCACTTGGTACTTCTGGCGAAGATTGTTGCAAATGCTTCAGTCTTACCTTTTACATTGGTATGCTGGGCTCCCCATCATTGAGGAAGGGGATATTTGTGGAGCCGCCACCTCCGATTAGTTGTTTAACCATCCACCACCATCAACGACTGGATGTGGCAGGACTGCAGAGCTTTGAGCGGATCCGTTTGGGATTGCTTAGCTTTGTCTGTTGCATGCTGATTCTGCAGTTTGGCATGCGGGTAGTTCTGTGTTGTGGCTTTACCAAGTTGACATCTCATTTTTAGGTATGCCTGGTGCTGCTCTTGGATTGCCCTCATGCACTTTTCATTGAACAAGGGTTGATCTCTTTTCTTGATGATAATGTTAGAGTGAGAGATATGCCAGGCCATGGGGTTACAGATTGTGGTTGAACACCATTCTGCTGCTGCTGATAGCCCATAGCAACTCATGGATACCCACTTTTGAGCTGATAGATCTGTCCTGAATCTATCCTATTTAGCACAGTGTCAGTGCCACACAACATGATGAAGGGTAGCCTCAGTGTGGAGACAGGACTTCATCTTCACAAGGTCTATCAGGTTACTTCTACCTAAATTGTCATGTACAGATGCACCTGTGGCAGGTAGATGGTGGGGTCAAGTTCTAGTAGGATTTTTCCTCTTGTTGGTTCCCTCACCAACTGCTGCAGGCCCAGTCAGGCAGATACATTCTTCGGGACTTGGCCAGCTCAGGCAGTAGTAGTGCTACCGAGCAACTCTTGGTGATGGACATTGAAGATACCCATCCAGTGTACGTTCTGTGCCCTTGCTGCCCTCAGTGCTCCTTCCAAGTGATGCTCAACATGGAAGAGTGGATTCATCAACTGAAGGAGGGTGGTCAATGGTAAAATGTAGGAGATTTCCTTGCTCATGTTGCCCATGACCTGATGCCCTGAGGCTTCATGGGGTTCAGAATCAATGTCTCCCAGGGCAGCCTCCTCCCAACTGTACATCACTGTGCCACTGCCACTTCTGATGAGCCTCTCCTCCCCTGGGACATACCCAGGGATGATGGTAGTGTCTGGGGCATTGGCTGTAATTGATTCAGTGAGTATGACTACGTTAGACCATTGCTTGACTAGTCTTTGGGACAGTTGACCCAATGTTGGCACCAGCCCCCAGATGTTAGAAAGGAGAACTTTGCAGACTTGACAGGCCTGGGTATGCTGTTGTCGTTTTTGATACCAAGTAATCTGTCCATTTTTTATTCCCTTATGACTGTTCTGTAGTGGTTTGGTACGACTGAGTGGCTTGGTAGGCCATTTCTGAGGGCATTTCAGAGTCAAACACATTGTTCTGGGCCTGGAGTCACATGTAGGCCAAACCTGATAAGAATGGCAGGTTTTCTTCCCTAAAGGACATTACTGAACCCAATGGGTTTTTACTATAATCAGTGATAGTTTTCATGGCACTGTTACTGAGACTAACTTTCAATTCCAGATTTTTTACTATATCAATTCAATTAATTAATTGAATTTAAATTCCACCAGCTCCTGTGATGGATTTTCAATCTATATCCCCAGGGCATTAACCTGGACCTCTAGATTATTGGTCCAGTGACATTACCACCCTGCCACCGTTTTCCCCCAAAATAGTCCAGTAAGTGCAATATGCTAATTACACTAAAAGTAATTATAACAAGAACTGCACACATTTTAGTTTTAACAAAATGCTTTGGTATATGTGATGAAATCAGGAAACTCTGACAGTAATTGTACTAAGGTGACTCCTATTATTCGATATGCAAACTAACAGTTTGCAAAATGCAAGTATTGTAGTTGTCTTTGCTGTGCCGATAAATCGATTATAATTACTTAACATTTTTTACTGACAGAAATTTAAATAATTAGATAATCAGCTTGTCATCAAGCAACTCATTTGGACAAGGTTAGCATGGGACTGTACAGACATTTGATTTGGCCAATCAGATCTGTTGCTGTGTGAGGCCTTGTGATGATACTGCAGGAAAAGGATTACCACACCCCATCACCCCCACCCCTACCTCATTCCTGTTTTATTAGCTGGCTAAACATGTACCAGCTGAGAAACCTGATACAAATAAGTTGGTAGTTCAATGGGAGTGACGCAGATGTGGTTACTGTACAGGACCTAGAATGTACATTTAATCAGGAAGTCAGACCACTTTAATGGTGGTTTAATGTATCTAAATATTGAATCAATCATTTCAATAATCAATATTCAGTCACCAACATTGTAGTCTGGTACAACTCTACCTGTTTCTCCCAATGAAAGGAATCAGTGTACTGGCTGGAAATCATCTTTCAGACAAAAGTTAATTAGGCCAATTCAAATTCTTGTTCTTAAGCTGAAGTTTGTGAAAATAACAGGAGCCTTAAGTGGTAATGTGAAGCATTTTGAGTCACTTGTTTCATGTTATCAATACATTTTATATACATATATATTTTTTAAATGTAAGCATTAGGGAGAAAATGGTAGTGTGTGTGAGAGGAAAAATAGGATTTTCATTCAGTAATGTGTTTTGTGACCATAGCTATATAACGGAACAAGCACTGTATGATTCATCATCGGTCTCAAACACATTAGCGTACAATGATCTTATATTCTATTATCATGTTACAATATGAGCTGAACACTGTGCCTGTGTTTTATAACCCAGCTAAAATTGTCTTATTGTCTGTGTAAAACTGAAACAGGAAAATTAATTTCCACATTTTTTTCCTCTGCTAAAGTAAAAATACATTATTTTTTCAACATGGGGCGTGTACAATATAATAAACTGGAACCAGTTTATACTTCGTATTAAAATCCTGAATATATGGGGCTGTTGATGAATAACAGTAGCAGTACTAGCACATTTGATATTGTCAGGACTGTATCATGTCAATGATAAACTGTTCTTAATTGTAGCACACATGAGCTGTAGATTTTAGTCCACCTTCCAGCAAATATTCAACATGGATACCCAAAGAAAATGTATATTTTATCCACTGGGATGTCCAATTTTTAAAACCTTTTTGTTCATTGAATACTGATCAAAATTCAAGAAATCAGTGATAACCTATGACGTGCTGAATTTCATTTTCAGAATTCATAATGCGTTGTATCAGCCAAAGAATTCCCTGTAACTTTGGAATGTTGAATATTGTAATGGGACATTTGAAATGGGGACAGGTCAGTGGGTGCTGTTATATTCCAGTGCTTTTTCCCCAGGAATAAATCTAAAGAAGATCCCATTTTTTAAGCATCAGAGGGGAAAATAATTGTCTAATCGGCAAGGGATTTGACTACCCCTCCCCGCTGTCCAATGAACATGAATAGCTGCAACAAAAACAGCTCCTTGATTCACTTTAACTTTTTCATGCTCATTAAAGATGTTGCACAAGCTATGAATGGTTTTATACAAAGAATTTGCCTTGTCAGTTGTAGATGTACCTTTCAGCAGCCACTCTACAAACCCATCCTGCTTCTTGCTTTTTTAGGGATTCATCACTTACAAAATCATGGACTGTTTACTTATACCTTGGTTATTTGTCAAAGTTAAGCTTATGGCTGGGATTTTCCAGCTCCGTCGTGGCAGGACCTGCTACGAGAGAATCGGCGGCCCCACCAAAAGTTTCATTGACTTGCGGCCGGGCTGGACGGTCCCTGCAGTGGGCAGGGCTGGAAAATCGTATATCTTGTTTTAGTGAATCTTGTAGATATGGAATTATCACTGCAACCCCCTGACATCTGTGTGTATTCAAAATCTATGCACTACTATGCAGCAACGCCATTGTAAAATTAATATTTTGGTCTGAATATTATGAAGATGAACTCTGAAGATGTAAAGAAAGCAACTACAATAGGGTCCTCAATTTCCATGGGCCATGACTGAAATTAAGATCATTCAATTCAGAAGTTTTAGGAGTGAATTATTCCTGCAGTTTATGCAAATTATTACATGTAGGTCTCAAAAGCAGGAAAAAGGACCCATAGAAATCATCTTTTTGCCATGCCCTTAAAACTCAAAGGTGAACTTTGCTAGAGTTTTTACTTCAGCATGAAGAAACACTGAAATGATTGAGACCTTCATCTACGAAACTGATTTTGAAATCTGTCCATATATTAGTGGAGCCCCACCAGTGGAAGTAGCCCTATTTTTTTTATTTGGCAAATATTAGAAGTTCTTTGTTCACCCACAGGAATATTGTGAGGAAACTAATCCTGGAAGGGCTTACTTAATTAAAGAATGGAAATTTTTCCTAACATTTATGCTAAAATATTTGAACCAATGGTTATTTGAAGTGCTTTTCAAGATTCCTTCCTTTTGATCACAATAACAGTGAAACTGGTATGTCAGAGGCAAACACTATTGGCGTTATTAATTCTAGATGCATTATATAGGTTTGTCAGTGGAATTCCATGTATTTCCATGAGCTGTGTGGGAGTACGTCACAGTAATCAATTGCTATAATATTAGTTCAGTTTAATATTAAAGTGTACTTATCGCAACAAAGTTATCACAGTAATACTGACAGCTCAATTGTTGTCATATTCTTCGTAGAAACCCTATATTTTGATAATATTACAATATTAAGTAGTCTCTTATCATACCAGAAAGATGTTACTGATGTTGTATACTCTCTCAGTTTCTTTAGTGGGAACAGAATGGTCTAATAATAAGCGGTATTGATTGGGACATGGAGAAAAATAGATTGCTCACCATTACTTTAAAAATTGTTCCTTATGTTTTAATCCCAAGTTTTCTGTATTTTTTCATCACTTCTATTGTTAACGTA